>NC_084480.1:226458613-226633613 GCF_030035675.1 Rhineura floridana
GGAGCTCACACTATAGAATTCCCTCCCCTAAAGAATTCAAGGTGGTACACTTACATCATAATTCCCATGACCAATCAAAAACATCTCCAATTTTTAAGGCATTTGTAATTGCTTGCCAAACAGGTCTATTTTAAACTTAACAGCTGTTCTCTTAGTTGTCTGTTTTATATATTCATTTGTAATTGATTTTAACCTTGTTAAACCAATCAGTCAATCAATGGTTGTCTGCATCACATATGATAATTCTTCAGATTTGTGCACTGTTGTATCTCACATGTAAGTGATGCTACCACATCGCACAATAAATAGCAAACAACCTCTACTAAACCTTTAGGCTCAAGAGGCAATGTCAAATACCAACCCAGGAATAAAATGTCCAGAAACTAAGTTTGTTATGTTCTATGTTATATAAAAATGGTGTGAACATTATTTTTCATGGTTTGTGATCAGAACATGCAGAGTACCTGCAAGCCCTTCTGCTTATAATGTGCTTCTACCATAACATGCAGTCACACCACTACCAGGTCTAGACAGTGTTTTTTAGGTACTAAAAGACCAATCAACCTAAAGCTAGATGCAAGAATTTTGCTTGATGAGTGTTTGAAAACATCAACATTTGGTTATATCTACTTAACCTGAAACTACGCAAATGACTAATTTCTACATGCTTTTCCCAGAGCTTGGAAAAGTTACTTTTTTTAAACTACAACTCCCATCAGCCCCAGCCAGCATGGCCACTGGATTGGGCTGAAGGGAGTTGTAGTTCAAAGAAGTAACTTTTCCAAGCTCTGGCTTTTCCTGTTCCTCCTATCATTTTGAGGATATTACTGTTAGGGAAAATAAGCATATGAATGAATTTATTCTTCTTTTAAGAAAAAAGAACTTTCCTTCACATTGCGGAAAACTTTTGCAGACAAAGATCTTTCTATTATTTGTTTCAGAGGTACTTCAGAAGTTATACAGTACAGTCAATTCATTCTTGTTATTCTCTGATCTAATGCTTTAATGTTTTGTTTGTGCTTAGCATTGCTAAATTCAAGGTGAGGCTTGACAGAAGAGTTATCCTTATCATATTATTAAAATTATGCAATACAGCTGGGAAGTGCAGGAAAAAAGGCACTGATAATTGCATGACAAGGTAAAAAGCTATACTTTGAGTGTATTTTACTGGGAGCTAAGCCTATAGCACACCTTGTTCAAACTCTGTGATACATACTTAAGAGCAGATTGTGGAAATTAGAATAAAGTCTACAAAGTACTCTACAATTCCTCAAAATATATGGAAAATATCTCATTTCTAGACTGTCAAAAGATTATGACACTATTTCTTTTACAATGTACTCAATAAATACATTGGATTTTATAAACACTGATCAAAGCAAAGAGACATGAGAGCACTCGTGACACCAAGCATTCTAAATCCATAAATGTCACAAATAACCTTGCTATAAATTCTTTCCATAATGTACTGTACAGTAATACAATAAAGGGTAGGGGGAGAAAAGGAGAAGGTTAAAAAGGGATATGACATCTGTACAACAGTTTCCCTTTCTAAATACATGGGCAAGGATAACATGACAAGTATCAACTCTCTTCCAAATTGCATCAAATGAGTGAATACCCTAGCTCAAGGGTGGGGAACGCTTGGCCCTCCATATGTTGGAGAACTACAACTCCCATCAGCCCCAGACAGCATAGCCAATTGTCAAGGCTGAAGGAGGTTATATAATCCAACAACATCTGGAGGGCCAAAGGTTCCCCACACCTGCCTTAGCTCATCAAGCTCTAATGATAAAAATAATGGGTCATTATCTGTTTTACAAAAGCACAAACGTAACAACAAAAACAATTTGGCACACTGTGACACCTGTTAAGAACTGACGCATTGCCTTTAAGAACTAAACTGGGGGTAAAAAGTAAGGTGTACACTTACAAACTTTACTATACATTCATATGGCCAAATCCAGATCAAAGTTAATCATGACTACGAATCTTTCACATAGAAATATTTATTTATATTTATTCTGCTCTTAATCTAAGAAACAGGGTGGTTCTTTTTTTATAACCCCAATTTTATCACCACAACAACCCTCTGAAGATGATTAGGCTGAGTGAGCCTGAGTGATAGTGACTAGCCCAAGGCCACTCAATGAGGTTCACAGCTCAGTGTGGAACTGAAGGGAGATGCCCCAGTCCTAGTCTGACATTTTAACCGCTATGTCTTACTTAAAGTAGGGCTGCAATATTTAAGTAGATTTATCAGTTATATTAGTCAATTAAAAGAACACTTTGTGATCAGCTAAAAAGATGCCTCTGATTACTGGGTTTGATTTTTTAAAAATGTTTTAATAAAAGTACTCACAATAACTGTAGAAATGCCTACAGAGGGAATGCTTCAAAAATTATGCTTGCTACATGTCTGCATCATCTAAAAACAGAGAATACACTTTTTTGTTTAGAGGTATTGTTTTACTTGTATACAAATTTACAAAGATGCAACTGTATATGAGTAAATTAATGAAAAAGTTCCTTAATTCACCTGGGATACTAAAGATGAAGGTCTGCAGGTTCATGGATAGTACTTTTTGCTTTGAACAGGTTATTCAGATTTTTTCCACATGAAAATCACAATAAAATCTTTCAGATCTGCTGAATATGATTTGAAACCTAGAGGGCTAGCTAGTCATATCATGTATATCCTATGGTGTACATACTGTTTAATTTCCTGAGGGAAGCATTCTGCAGATAGACTGGCACTTTTCCTTCCCTTTTATTATCATCCTATGAGATCTACAACTAAATTTACCAGGAATGGTAGTGACTGTTGTAGCTCACCTTGTAGTGGCATCTCTACCTCAGAGACTCTGGGCATGCTGCTGGCAAATGGTAACATATCAACCAGTGTATGCGTGTATACAAGTTCTATGTAAAAAAAAGTACCCTCAGTCATCTCTAAGTGATATCACAGCATTCTAAGATGCTATCCACAAGAAAAAATTAACCTTATCCCACATAAGTTTGCAGCATTTAAGTGTACAACCATATTCATGGCCAAACAGTTGGACTAAGGGTCCTCATTATCTTCTCTATACAGTTCACAGGTAAATTCTCTCCGATAAACTTAGTATTACTATTGTTGCTGACTGCCGAGACCATCACCTTATTACCAGTGACTCTGAAGGCCAGGGCTTACCAAAGGACAGTTCTAAAAGTCAGTGGGGGAACAACAATGGGGGAGAGTCCTCTCTCCTCCTCCTCCTCCTCTGAAACATAACCAAATGAAGAAACTCTAATGTGGACTGGCCACTCACATCAGGACAATGGCAACAATCTCCATGGTCATGGCAGACATTATTATGAAAATGAAAACAGATATCCCCACGTAAATCAAATAGATGGTTTACAATGAATTTGTCATGCTGTTGCACAGCAAAGTGCATAACTGCAGTCCTCTTTGTACAGTCTTCTTCTACGCAAGTAAACACATGGGTGGGACCAGCTAAGTAGCTCCATCCCTTCCCCAACTCCCAACCATTCCTGTTACCCTTGTGAAGCAAGGGGTCTCCTATGGTTGTGGAGGCTCCCCACACATTTTAGAACCTTGGACAATCAGTTTTCTGAAATGGACTGAGAGCCTCCATGAGTACAGGAGACTCTTCGCTTCACAGATTCGCCCCCCAATTCATTCTACCCCACTTATCATCATAGTCCCTCTTCACATGTTTACTGTCACAGAAAGAAGAGGGGCTGTGAGTAAAAAACAAAACAAAACCACCACTCCAGTTATCAGTATGAATCTGCCATTATATTTGGTAGATGCAAAACATTAACAAAACTAGAGCCAGAGGTTGCAAAAATTATATCTCGCTATCCATAATAAATTCATATTATGCCTTCTGGGAGGAAGGGCAGCATACAAATTTAATAAATAAATTAAATAAACAACAAATATTATGCCACTACTTAAGATGCTCAGAGCTCATACTCCTTTTTTGCTACCCACTAAGCACACTCATTTACACAACAGCTCTTCGAGTAACTATTGCTCCAGCCAATGACATACACAAGTAGTTTCCAGGGATATTACTTACAGTGAGTTACCAAATGTCTAATGCCATTGAACACAGAGGATAATATGCCTGTTTCAAGATACATCCAACCTGACAAATCAGTATCTCAGTAGCAATAATCTGAAGCAAAATAGCATGGAGGATTCTTTTTCCTGGTAAAAAATGTGTATTTTGCATGACAAATTACAATGTGTAGTGATAAAAATGTTCTCCTAGGGATTGTACATTTGTTAAATTGCACAATGTTATTATTTTAATTATACTAATATAGAAAACTTTGTTTTTTACTAATAACCAAGTGGGAACTATGAAGACTATCCATGATGGAAAGGTGGCTTGGAAGAAAGAAGGTGTTACAAACCCCTATGTTCCAATGTAGCATAACAGCATCACCTAGAGTGTCTATGATTTTGTATTCCCTGCGATGAATTCTTAATAGACAGAAAGTTCAAATTTCTTCTCAGCCATGAATTTACTGAGTGGTTTTAAGCAAGCCATTTGCACTCTTAATTTCTTACCTCAAATATGAGGCTAATATTCACCTACCTTACAGGGCTGTTGTAATGATTACTGAGATAACTCACAATCTTTTTTTAAAAAAATGTTAGAAACTTTATATAGAAACAGTCTCAAGGTGACTAACAGGAGTTTAAAATGTATAAAAAGAAATCATCATAACAATACCAGTGTAAAACCAATCCATAATTAACAGCTGAAAAATTATATATAATTATCTGCCCATAAAACACCATCAAATGCCTGTGCGATTATGAGAGGAAGACTCAATGCCAAAGCAAAAGGAGTTCCTCTGGTGGTCTCTTGCTTCCATTTGGGTTTATGTGAAGGGCTTCGGGGGTTTTGTGTGCGCGCATGGGTACACACGCAAGTGAAAGTTGTGTGGGTTTGTAAAGTGTGTGTGTTTGTGTGTGTGCAGTGCCTGAAGGAGATTATGCCCGACCCAAACCACTCAGAGAGAACTTGATGGGTGGTCTGGAGATAGCGGGGGTGGATGTCACCCCATTGTCATGGTCAGATCACTTCCTGGTGAAGTTTATACTTATGGCTCCGATCCTTCCTTGCAGGGGTGGTGGACAGATTAAGATGGTCCGCCCCCGGAGCCTAATGGAATCCACTGGATTCCTGAATGCCCTGGGGGAGTTCCCAGTAGATAGAGCAGGTGACCCTGTTGAAGCCCTTGTCACGCTGTGGAACAGCGAGGCGCATCGGGGTCTCGACACGGTTGCCCCCGAGCACCCTCTTCAGAACTGTGGAGCCAGGCTTGCACCTTGGTACACCAGTGAGCTAAGGGCAATGAAACAGGCTGGACAATGGCTAGAGCGCAAGTGGCGAAAGACGTGCTGTGAGGCTGATCGGGCACGAGTAAAACATCATAACCGTGCCGACTGTGTGGCGGTGAGGGCGGCGAAGAAGGCCCACTTCTCTGCCTCCATCGCATCCTCAAGTAGCCGTCCGGTGGAGCTTTTCTGTATTGCCAGGGTACATCAACTCCAGGAAATGGAGTCTTAGACCCTTCGGAGGCCCACTGTGAATTGTGTGGAAGGCACTTTGAGGGTAAAGTTGCTCACCTCCGTAGCAGACTTGATGCCCCATCCACATCTACTGTAGTCCCCAATGAGGTGTCCAGAGGCTGCTGCTGCTGTGCTGCTGCTTTCTTTTTTATTTTATTTTATTTTTATTGTATTGTGTTTGTATTTTTATTTTATTATTTTTATTTTTTATTGCTTTTAGGGAGTAGGCCTGCCTGTTGGCAAATAGAAGGGAGTGTGTTGTGTGTGAGTGTGTATGAATGTGTGAATGAGAATGTGAAAGTGGGGGAATTATATTGATTTAGTTTAATTTAAATTAATTTATTTTAACTAATTACAGCTGTTATTGGGTACGGAGGCGGGTCTCCGGACAAAATTGTTAGGGTGGGTGACCTGTTGACTGGCAGATAGGGATAGAGGCATGTGCAAGCCAGGGAGGGAAGTGGGGGGCCAAGTTATAGGAAGTTTGGGCGGCAGGCACTGGAAGGGTGCTATTGGCAGACCATGCCGGAATAGGGGAACACGGGATAGATGCATTATATCCATCCCATGTTCCGGGTCTGCTCAGAACCAGATGGAAACTGGGGGACGCAAGGTTTCTACCGACCTTCGACTGCTGTTATGTAATGCCAGGTCTGTGGCTCAGAAAACCTCACTCATTCATGATATGATCTTGGATGGGCGGGCAGACCTGGCATGCATTACGGAAACTTGGTTGGACGAAGCCTCTGCTCCCATTCTTGAGGCCATGTGTCCACCAGGTTTCCGTTATGCACAGCAGCCAAGGGTAGGAAGGCGGGGAGGGGGCGTGGCAGTCATCTACCAAGAGTCCTTGGTTTTTGCCAGACCTCCTCTCCATAGGACTCAATTTGTTGATTGTATGTACTGGAGGTTGGGCCCGAAGGGCAGTTTAGGGATCCTGCTGGTGTACCGCCCACCCCGCTGCACAGCAGACTCCCTGGCCGAGGTGCTGGAGGTGGTCTCGGCTGTACGGGCGTTGTCCCCAGAATTGTTAGTGCTGGGTGACTTTAACGTGCATGCCGAGGCCACTCTCACTGGAGCCCCTTGGGATTTCCTGGAAACCATGGCTTCCTGGGAACTGCACCTTAGTAATACTGAGCCCACCCATTTAGCCGGTCATGCTCTTGACCTTGTGTTTGTCCTGGGAGAGGAGAGAAGTGGTCTGAAGTTGGGAGTGGTTCATTCCACCCCTGTGTCATGGTCAGATCACTACCTGGTAAACATGGACTTCTCGATGCCATGCCCCCTCCGCAGGGGTGAAGGACCTATTAGAATGGTCCGCCCCAAGCGCCTGATGGATCCGGATGGATTCCTGACTGCGCTAGGGGAATTGGAACCTGCTGAAGGTCGCCCGGTCGAAACCCTGGTGAAGGAGTGGAATGATGGGATCACCAGGGCATTAGACCGGGTGGCTCCGAAACGTCCTCTCCCCCTGAATAGAACTCAACTAGCACCATGGTATACACCGTGGTTGCGTAGTTTGAGACAGGAGGTGAGATGACTAGAGCGCCGGAGGCGGAAATCTTGCTCAGAAGATGTCCGGACACAGGTTAGAGCAGCAGTAGCTGCCTACCAAGTGGCAATAAAGGCAGGAAAGAAGGCTTTCTTTGCTGCCTCTATTGCGTCTGCGGAGTGCTGTCCCAGGAGGCTGTTCCAGGTGGTCCGAAGCCTGGTCAGTCCAGTTGCTCAGGAACCCTTGGAACAGTCAAAGGCCTCCTGTGATATATTAGCAAAGCACTTCGCTGACAAAATCGAACACTTATGGAGCTCGATCCCATGCGCCGTGGATACAGTGGATGAACCAGAGTTGGCCAGTTGCATGTCGGTAAGTTGGGATTGGTTTCAGCTTCTCCCTTCTGAGGATGTGGACAAGGTGCTTTCATCTATGAAGCCTTGCCCATCGTGGCTCCTTATGAGCTGCAGAGAGAAATTGGGCGAGGGGATCAAGGCAGTGGTAAACGCTTCCTTGAAAGAGGGTGTGATGCCATCAGCCTTCAAGGAGGCAATTGTAAAACCCATCCTGAAGAAGCCCTCCTTGGATCCCCAAGTTTTCAATAACTTCCGCCCAACTTCGAACTTACCATTCTTGGGCAAGGTCATTGAGCGAGTGGTGGCCAACCAGTTGTCAACACACTTGGATGAAACGGATTACTTGGATCCATACCAATCGGGTTTCAGGACTGGTCACGGAACTGAAACAGCCTTGGTCGCTCTGGTAGATGATTTGAGGAGGGCATTAGATAGGGGAGAATTCACCTTTCTTGTCCTCCTCAATCTCTCAGCGGCTTTTGATACTGTCGACCACAATATCCTTTTACATCGCCTGGAGGGATTGGGAATTGTGGCCGTTTCTGGACTGGGACAGCCCAACCACTGTTGTCCACGCACTGGTAACCTCTAGGCTGGATTACTGTAATGCGCTCTATGTGGGGCTGCCCTTGAGGGTGGTCCGGAAGCTGTAGCTGGTGCAAAATGCGGTGGTGAGACTGCTCACTGGAGCAGGGTATCGCCAACATGTCACCCCGCTGCTGAAAGAATTGCACTGGCTGCCCATTTGCTACCGGGCCAAGTTCAAGATTCTAGTTTTGGCATACAAAGCCCTTTACAGCTTGGGACCAGGATACCTGAAAGACCGTCTTACCCCTTATATGCCTAGTCGATCACTGCGCTCTGCAGGTGGGGGCCTCCTGCAGATACCATCTTATCAGAAGGTTCGTTCTGCACAATACAGGAAACGGACGTTTAGTGTGGCGGCACCTACCCTGTGGAATTCCCTCCCTTTGAATATTAGGCAGGCGCCATCTCTGCTATCTTTTCGGCGCCTTTTGAAGACATTCCTCTTTCAACAAGCCTTTTAAGTTGAGACCTATCCCAGTCTGCATCTGTGTCAGAATTGTAAACTTGAATCAGCCATATCTAAATCTCTTAAACCAAAGTTTTTTTAAAAACTGTGATGTCCAGTTCACCCTCTTGATTAAATGTCTCTTAAAAATTCTAGCCATAAACTTCCAGAAGGGACAAATGAAAAAAAAGCAAGCACTTTAGTGTTCTTCGTACTGTTTAAATCTATGTCATCACCACCAAGGGACTGCTAGTAGGAAATTAAACTGTAGTTGCAAGCCTGCCACAACTATTCAGCTTTACAGAATATTAAGGGGAAATGCCACATTTTAAAGAAAAGAATTGCCAACAGAAAAACTTGAGTTTTATAAACACATTTTGCTTTGTTTTTTTAAAAAAGAGATAATTAAAATCATACACCTGTCATCTCCATTAGTAGTCTATTGTAGGTAATGTTCAAGTGTGCAAAAGTTGGTGTCCTGATCTTGTCTCTTTGCTTCTAAGGCCACAAGAGTTTAAAATGCTTTAAAACCCAGCTTGCTCAGTCATATCATCACACTACTGTTCTGAAAGCTTGTACTGACTGATTTGTCGAAAAGCCATGCAGAAGTATGGGAGACAGACAAGAGAAACAGGAGCATCTACAAGGGCTTCAGAGGAGTGAAAATAGCAGACCAATTCTATACAGCTACAGATTAAAACACTCACCCTTTATTTTATTCATTTATATATCTGAGGTGACAACTAAAACTCATACCTCCTAGGCTCAGATAGTATATTTTAATATCTATGGCATGGTACTTTACAGCACACAAAGTCACAAGGATGGCACTAGTGACTTCTGTATAGTATTCTGTTTCCTGACTCCCAACTGAGCACAGCAGAGGGAGCTGTCTCAGCTGGTCCACAGGAGAGGAGATACAAGCAAGCCAGCCTTCAGAAGAGCAAGCGAACAGGGAGAGTGGACAGGAGTTTGACAAAGGAGCTGTAGTGAGGAAAAGAAAAAGGTCAAGAGGGCTGTGAAGCCGTGTGCTCTGAAGGGCTCCATAGCAGCTTGATTGGAAGGGATGTGGTCTGATAGCTATTGGCATAAGGGCGTGCCCTAAGAACTGCGGAGGGCAAAAAGCAGCACCTGTGTGTGCTGGTACTTTCATTCTGTTTCCTGACTCTTAACTGATCAGAGCAGAGGGAGCTGTCTCAGTTGGTCCACAGGTGAGGAGATACAAGCAAGCCAGCTTTCAGAGAGCGAGCGAACAGGGAAAGCAAGGAGTTTGACAAAGGAGCTGCAGCGAGGAAAAGAAAAGATGAAGGAGTTTGACAGGGGAGCTCAAGAGGGAGGTCTCTAAATAAATAAATAAATAAATAAATAAATAAATAAATAAATAAAATTACTAATTCTTCTTGTACGGCGCACCACATACCAGTGGGACTCTCAAGTTTACCCTGAAGTAGGACAGGACAAAGCACAGGCCACTCCAAAACAAGTAGTTACAAAGAAACAAAAGGCAGAAGAGAGTTTGAAAAGGAAGGATACTCCAGTGGTTGTGATATGCAAGGTGTGTGCCATGTTTGTTTTCTTGCCTGAGAACAACATGGCATACGCGTGCAACAAGTGCAAGTGCATGGCACTCTTGGAAGAAAAAGTGAGAGGCCTGGAATGGCAGGTGGCCACACTGAGGACTATAAGAGAAGATTAAGAGTTCTTAGAAAGAGCGCTGGAACACCAGCAGCAAAGAGAAGTGGAGGTGGAAGAACAACAGCATGTGGTAGCAGAAGAGGAGACTGCTTTGGAGGGGAACAATGAAATGGAGGAAACTCTGTGGGAAAGGGTGATAATTAGGAGCAGAAGAGCTTGAAGACACTTCACCAGTGGAACTATGGAACCTCTTTCAACCACTCGAGGATGAGACTGGAGGACAGCCTGTGGTGGAAGAATTACAGGAGACCCCGTGCGACAACGAGCAAGAGGCTGAAGCGCAATCAAGCAGGGGCAATGAAACCATACCCCACAACAAGAAGAGTACTACTAGTGGGAGACCCCCTACTGCATGGGATCGAAACCCAAGTATGCCGAGAAGATCCGTGGACTCACCAGGTATGCTATCTACCAGGAGGATGGATTAGAGATGTGACGGAAGGGTTGCCATCACTCATCAAGCCCACCGACAGGTATCCCTTTCTCCCCATCCATGTGGAAACAAATGATACTGCCAAACAGAGCTATGAAGAAATCACATCAGACTTTGAAGCTCTAGGAAGGAAACTCAAGGACTTTGGGGCCCAGATAGTTTTTTCATCCATCCTTCCAGTACTTAGAAGAGGAGTAGAAAGGGAAAGAAAAATACTCCATGTGAATGAATGGCTACGAAGGTGGTGCCAACATGAGAGATTTGGATTCTGGGACCACGGGCTATGCTACCTGGAAGATGGAATGCTGACAAGTGATGGGTTGCATCTCACAAGGACTGGGAAGAGTATGTTTGGCCGCAGCATGGAGAAGTTCATCAGGAGGGCTTTAAACTGAATCCTAAGGGGGAGGAAAATGTAAACTTGGTGGTAATGACTGATGAAGGCTTGTGCACAGTAGTGGGAGCAGAGAGATTGGCTCTAAGAGGGCCCAGTAACAGTCCTCAGAAAAATGTAGTAAGGAATCCAAGCCATAAATCACATGGTCTTCGATGTCTGTATACTAATGCACACAGCATGGGAAACAAGCAGGACGAACTTGAACTCTTAATACAGGAGGGTAATTACGACTTGATGGGTATAACTGAAACTTGGTGGGATAACTCCCATGACTGGAATACAGCAATTGAAGGATATAACTTGTTCAAAAAGAACAGAAGGAATAAAAAGGGAGGTGGAATCGTTCTATATGTTAAAAATATATATCCCTGCACAGAAATACAGGAAGATGAGCTTGGTAGCTCCACCGAGAGTATCTGGATTAAAATTAATAGGGCAAGTAATAAAAGGAATGTGGTACTTGGAATCTACTACCAACCACCCAATCAAGGAGAAGATGAGAATGTAACTTTTGAAAAGCAAATTGCAATGTTTCCAGGAGGCTTGATGTAGTAGTAATGGGGGACTTCAATTTTCACGATATCTGTTGGAAGACAAACTCTGCCAAACACGGCATCTCCAATAAATTTCTGACTTGTGTTGGAGATAACTGTCTCCTACAGAAAGTGGAGGAAGCAACCAGAGGATCAGATATCGTGGACTTGATTCTAACCAACAGAGATGATTTGGTGGATGAAGTGGCAGTTACAGGAACTCTGGGGGAAAGTAACCACACCATACTTGAATTATTGATTTTAACAGAAGCAAAAGCTGAGAGTAGCCATACGCGCACCCTGGATTTCAGGAAAGCTGATTTTAATAAACTCAGAACAATGGTAAGTACGGTTTCATGGCAAGCCACCCTAATGAGAAAAGGAGTCCAAGATGGGTGGGAGTTTCTAAAAAAGGAAATTCTAAAAGTGCAATGGCAAGCAATTCCAACAAGGAAAAAAGGGGGAAAACAGCAGAAGAAGCCAATGTGGCTTCACAAAAAGCTTAGAGATGACCTGAAAACAAAAAAGGACACATACAGGAAGTGGAAAGAAGGCCAGGCCACAAAGGAAGAGTACAGGCAGGTACCACGGAATTGCAGGGATGGCTAAAGCTGAGTATGAGCTGAGGTTAGCAAGAGATGCTAAAAGCAACAAAAAAGCTTTCTTCAGGTACATCTGTAGTAAAAGACAGGAAAGAAATAGTGGCACAGCTACTCAATGAGGATGGCAAAATGGTAACAGATGACAAAGAAAAGGCAGAAGTCCTCAATTCCTACTTTGGCTCAGTCTTCTCCCAAAAAAGAATCTGTGACCCTCCCGGGAAACATGAAGTAGAAGGGGCAGGACTGGAGCTTGAGATTGATAGACAAACGGTCAAGGAATATCTAATCACTTTGAACGAGTTCAAATCTCTAGTGCCTGATAAACTACATCCTAGAGTATTGAAGGAACTGGCTGAAGAACTCTCAGAACAGCTGTCTATTATCTTTGTGAAATCATGGAGGACTGGTGAAGTGCCAGATGACTGGAGGAGAGCTAATGTTGTCCCTATCTTCAAAAAGGGCAAAAAGGAGGAACTAGGGAACTACAGACCAGTCAGCCTAACATCAATCCCTGGAAAAACTCTGGAGCAGATTATAAAGCAGTCAATCTATAAACACGTTGAAAACAATGCAGTGATTGCTAGGAGCCAACATGGATTTATGAAGAACAAATCCTGCCAAACTAATCTTATCTCATTTTTTGACTAGGTAACCTCCCTGGTAGACTGTGGGAATGCTGTGGACATAATATACCTCAACTTCAGCAAAGCTTTTGACAAAGTGCCCCATGATATTCTGATTAGTAAACTAGCTGAATGTGGGCTGGATGGAATAACTATCAGGTGGATCCACAGCTGGCTCCAGAATCATACTCAAAGAGTGCTTATCAATGGTTCCTTCTCACTCTGGGTGGAAGTAACAAATGGGATACTACAGGGCTTGGTCCTGCACCCAGTGCTCTTCAACATTTTTATTAACGACTTGGATGAAAAGTTACAGAGCATGCTGATCAAATTTGCAGATGATATAAAATTGGGGGGGCACAGCTAATACCGTGGAAGACAAAAACAAAATTCAAAGGGACCTTGATAGGCTAGAGCGTTGGGCTGAAAACAACAGAATGAAATTCAACAGGGATAAATGCAAAGTTCTACACTTAGGAAAAAGAAACCAAATGCACAGTTATAAGATGGGGGATACTTGGCTCAGCAATACGACATGTGAGAAGGATCTTGGAATTGTCGTTGATCACAAGCTGAATATGAGCCAACAGTGCGACATGGCTGCAAAAAAGGCAAATGCTATATTAGGCTGCATTAACAGAAATATAGTTTCCAAATCATGTGAACTACTAGTTCTCCTCTATTCAGCACTGGTTAGGCCTCATCTTGGGCACTGCATCGAGTTCTGGTCTCCGCACTCCAAGAAGGATGCAGACAAACTGGAACGGGTTCAGAGGAGGGCAACAAGGATGATCAGGGGACTGGAAACAAAGCTCTATGAGGAGAAACTGAAAGAACTGGGCATGTTTAGCCTGCAGAAGAGAAGATTGAGGGGAGATATGATAGCACTCTTCAAGTACATGAAAGGTTGTCACACAGAGGAGGGCTGGGATCTCTTCTCGATTGTCTCAGAGTGCAGGACACGGAATAATGGGTTGAAGTTGCAGGAAGCCAGATTTCAACTGGACATCAGGAAAACCTTCCTAGCTGTTACAGCTACACGACAATGGAAGCAATTACCTAGAGAGGTAGTGGGCTCTTGGACACTGGAGGCATTCAAGAGGCAGCTGGGCAGCCATCTGTCGGGAATGCTTTCATTTGGATTCCTGCATTGAGCAGGGGGTTGGACTTGATGGCCTTCAAACTCTACTATTCTATGATTCATGATAATTATACAGTAACTGCATTTCAGTAGAAACATCTGAGAAGCTGGAGATGAAATATATTACTATAAAAATGTGGTGCAAAATCCTATTCTGCTTCCAGAACAGCCATCCTTTATAAAGCACGCTTCTGTAGTTATAAGAAGATACACCAGTTGTTTTGTGCAAGTGGTGAGTTCTCCCATCTCACCTTGTACTTAACTCAGGATCTTTCTGAGAGAGGTATATAAAATTATGCATAGGTAAAGAAACAGTTTTCTCCCTCTCTCACAATACTAGAACTTCTTAACACTGTGTGTAGCTAAATTATGGAGTTCACTCCCATAAGAGGTAGTGATAGCCACCAACTTGGAAGACTTTCAAAGAGGATTAGAAAAATTAATGGAGGATAAGACTGTAATAGATACTAGCCACAATGACTCTGTTTTCCCTCCAGTATCAGAGGCAGTGGTTACCTGTTGCTGGGATCCAGCATGGCTCTCCCTATGCTTCAAGAGTTGTCAGGAAACCTTAGGAAGTCTAAAGTCATAGAAGCTCATTCTTGTTGGCCTTTCTCAAGCAAACCTACCCTTGCGAATATAGAAAACACATCAACAGCAAAGGCCATGTCAACATCACCTTAAACTCTATTATCAGCTTTCCCCAATCTGGTGCCCTCCTGATGTTGTTAAATTCAAAACTCTCCATAACTCTAGCCAGCATGGCCAATGGTCAGAGACTATGGGAGCTGGAGTTCAACAACATCTGGAGGACACAAGGCTGGGGAAGGCTCCCTTAGATGCTCCTGAGCATTCTTTGATGCTAGGATAAATTAGAATAATTTCTAGTGCCTTCCAGTCAATTTTATTTATTTATTAATTGATTTATATCCCACCCTTCCTTCCAGCAGGAGCCCAGGGCAGCATTTCACTTATTCATAAAATAATATTATTCATAAATATAACTATGTTGAATAACAGCAGTCACGGGTGAACAAGTGAAACTCTGTTAGTTACGCACACAAAGATAAGAGTTTGAAAGTTTACACATCTCTAAAAAGGAGAAGAGAAACTTCTATTATTTCCTCACTATTATGAGTTTTATGTATTGCCAGCGGCCTCATACCCAATGTTGCTCAGACATTCTAAGAAACCAAAAAAAATCACTGCAGTTTTGAAATCAAAATCAATGCAGTTCTGAAAGGTTCAGCCACCATCTTGATTCAAAATCACATCCAGCTGTATCCAAACATAGACAAAAACCTCTCAGGAACCATCATGCAAAATTTGGTTAAAATCAGTGCAGTTTTGAAAGGTTTAGTTTGCCACCTTGTTTCAAAATGGCATCCAATTGTATCCAAACATGCAAACATCTCAGGAACTATCATGCAAAATTTGGTCACAGTTATCTTAAGAGGTGTCCAAATCCATAGCAAACTGACGACTTTCCAAAATGTATTGTAAATGCAGGTGCTCAGGGGAAAGTGCCCATAATTCTCATCTAAATAACAACACTATGGAGCAGGAAGTTGTGACGTGTGAAGGCAGAGAAAAACATTTGAAGAATAGCAGTTAACAAATGGTTTAAAGAAAACACAGCTTATTACCTGTCGAGCAGAGGATAAATTTGAGGGTGATAAGAAAGACATAGACCAGGGGTGGACAGAAAGTAGGCCTGGATGTATTGGTACACCTCAGGGTGATTTGCAGTACATTGACAAGGATTTCTGACACCCAATTGTTTAACACTCACACCAACAAAATGGTTCTCACACAACACCTAAATGATACTGCTGACTGAAGAATGTTTGTGTGGAAGAACTGTTCTGGAATGCAAAACAAAACTGGGCTCAGAATTCTTTAGTTCTAAGTGCATGTCTTTTGCACTAGATAGATCTCAGGGTTATAGTATAAAATATAGTAATAGATCCCACAAGCCTGCCCACCAATGACTGCTGAAGACTCAGTAGAACTAAAAAAAAAAATTAATCAAAGCTATTTCTTACAGGGAGACTCTGGCCCATCATATCTCACTTTCCATTAATGACTTGACAACTAAATACAAATGTATATGAATACTCACATGACCTTCTGTTTTAAGGATAGCTAGTTTTATAATCACTTATTTCTAGTATTCATGTTTATTCTATTGTATTAAGAAAATTATGATCAAGAAAATAAACTGAGTTTAAAAAAACTTAAGGACAACTAATTACACCTAAAACAACAACTAAAACTGAAACAGAAGATAGTAATTCTCTTGGCATAAATTACCATTAATGATGATGAACATAGTTTCTTCTGGTCTCCAGAGCAAGTAAAGGAAAACTGAGTGGCAAGACACTCTTTCTGTCCATTGGCACACATACAGTAATCAAAATTCAGATTGCCAAGCAATAGGATAGAGAGCACTTCTATTCCCTGTCACAGTTTTGGAAGGTCCCAAGTTGGAGATTATGCACTTGCAGTAAAGTCCACAGTTTTAATGAAACTGGTTTGAAGAAACAGCTACATATGTGAAAACTGTAGCATGAGGTCATTGTGATATCAGCCAATATAAAACAGGATTAAGAGATAACTAATGGCACACTGATCTTTTAAAAGTCTCCAAACTTGGAAATTATAAACTAAACTGAGAAAAGTGCGAGAATCAAGAACAGACTAATGCAGCAGCACTTTGAGGACATCAGTAACCATATATGTAAGCATAAATCAAAGAAGGACCTTATTTTGTGAATCAACAGCCTGCTACAATTTTTAAAAAGACAAAGATGGCTAATTCTTTGAACAGAGATGGAACATCTTCAGATATCATTAAGTTAAGTGCAAGTTGGGGCATATTAGAAAAAAAATGGGCTGCACGGCTACACTGGCTGAGGATGATGGGAGTTGTAGTCCAAAAACCATCTGGAGGGCACCAGGATAAAAGACAGTTCTAGACCTTGACATATGGAACATCACTTATCAAAACAGCAGATGATCACAGATATTGAACCTTAAAATAATAGGAATAGTATTCTGCCTCTCACCTCAAGCTATGCTGTGCCACATAAATGGACTAAAATTATAATACTGTATACTGGGGGGGGGGCTCACTCCCTGGGCCATGGCAGGTATTTGGACAAGTTAAGAAAGTAGCAACAGGTCAAATTATGTGTGTGCACCATTACTACTGGGTTTCTATGCACGCAAAAATAAATATGGATGCAGCTCTGCATATCATTCTCATAACAGCTTTTAATCCATAGCTTTCTAGGTATACAAACATAGCTGTAAAATAGCCAGTCACTTTATTTTACCTTTCTTTCGGTGTACCAACTCTGTGTTTTCCCAGTAAGTGTGTATTTAAGTGCTTCTTCATTACAAATGCCACCCTGAAAAACAAAATTATTTTTGGTTACTTTCTGGTTTGGAGAGAACCCCCCCTCCCTTAAAAAGCAGTAATGAATGTAACATTCTCTAGAAATTTTGTATTGTTGCACCCTAACAGTACAGAGCAGGGGAGGTACCCAAAAACAATACAAAAATTCTGAACACACGAATTGTTTTGTTTCTTAAAACAGAATAAACACACATACAGCCCAAGAATGAGACTGTTTTTCTCTCAGGCTTTTGCTATGTAGGAACCATGAAAGACATGTCAGCACAGGACCCACATATGCTGAATTCATCAAAGGACATACCAAAGCCCTGTTTTTAACCATTTTCCCTTGATGCACTAAGCCAGCATATGCTGGCTGAGGTGGATGAAAGCTGTAGTCCAAAACAAGGATGCCAGGTTGGCAAAGACTGCACTAAGCACAGGTACTATACCAGGCCATGACAGGAGCTCTGTGCACACCCAGGCTGTTCCCTCCCCTGGAACACCCAGAGCTTGGAAGATTACTTTTAAAAAGTAATAAATTACAGTTACAGTTACATGGCCCAAAAAAGTAGTAATTACCATTACAGTTGCAATTGCTCTGAAAGTAACTGATTACTTTACTTTTCCTCCAAAGTAATCGCTACAATTACATTTCAGTTACTTTAAAAAAATGCCTACAAGGTGCTGGCCTTGGCTGCTGCACATCTAAGTAGCCTAAAACAACATTAAAAATAAACAAACACATACAGAGGTAGTAGAATAATTATTTTTATTCATAAGATAGCAATGGTGGTCTCTCCGCTGGTAAGGGTGGTGGGGTGGTGGGGAGTGAGGCTGAGGCCACTACTCAGATCTTTGCACGTCAAACCAAGTGCAACACCCCCCCACTCAGCCAGCCAGCATAATCTCTCTCAACCACCTCCCAGACCCTGCCCTGCCACCAACTAAGGGACACTCACTCAAGCAAACATTTCCCCTGAGATGCAAAAAAAGTTAAAATACTGCAAATGCAGCACAGTAGCCAGAGAGGGTGGTGGAGGCCACTTTGTGTGCCAAGTGCAAACACAGTCTTCACACACACACACACACACACACACACACACACACACACACACACACACATTGTCATCTTTCACCTCCACACTTCTTTATCTCCACTCTGCTGCCACCTCCTTCTCTTCCTTTATCCATGTCCTTGACCTCCGGATCCTTTTCCCCTCCACTCCATTCTTCACCACCACTATCTGTTTTTTAAAATAATTGTTTTCTCCACTCCACCCCATCTCACTCTCTGCCTCCTCCCTTGCTGCCTCCTACCCATCCATAGAGCATGAGGAATGAGCAACACTGCACAGAAGCCCAGTTTGAAGGACATGATTTTCATCCACAAATCAGAGGAGCAGAAGACTTCCCCTGCTCCCCCCCAAAGTAATGCCCAAAAGTAATTCTGGAAACGTTACAATTACTCCACAAAAGTAGTAAAATTACTCCTAGTTTATTACAATCAAAATGTAAAGGAATTACCCACTCGTAACTCAAAAAAAGTAATGAATTACAAGTAATTCGTTACTTGTAACTAGTTACTTCCAAGCTCTGGGAACACCTTTGCTTGAAACCAAGACAAATCTGTGGTGGAGAAGGGTGACACCCCTAGAAGCAGAGTTTTTTTCTGCACCAATGCGATGTAGCAAAACCAGAAAGTGTAGATGCCATGTAGTCAAACACCTGTGTGCACACCTCTGGAAACTGTGGCCCAGCCAGTGTGTGCAGTTGGCCCCAACTGTGTCCAGTCCTGGTGTCGCTCGCTGCTAGCCAGGATGAAATTAAAGATGAAGAATACTAGTGAACACAAAAAGAGTGATCAAATAAACCCCTCTCATGTCGATAATGAGAACTGAGCCATTTGATTTCAAAGAAATCTTCTTAGTGTAACTTGTTTTCTTTGGAAGGCAAACCTGCAGATAAAGATTTTGCTCAGAAATGCTGCTGCCAGACCAGGGTGGGGGTGGGTAGGAGGAGAATAATCACCTTTGCCTTGACTACAAGCATTGTATAGGAATTTGGCACTAATAGCACCAAAATATTTAAAAACAGAAAAGAACAATAATACATAGCATTATACTAAACACAATGCACTTCATTTGATTTATTTTTTTGACAAATAAATGTAACAGATAGGTGATTCTTCAATATAGTTTACTGTTAACACCTTTACATTAATTTAATTATGTCATGTGATTACTTCAGCAATATAGATATCAGAGACGCTTCAAACTAAAATGGCATCCTTGATAACCAAAAAAACAAGAAGAAATTATTGCTCTTACTTTCAGTGTGAAAAGGGCTTGCAAACATTTTTGTTAATTATGTATTACAGCTGTCCTTCATAAAGTTAATTACTAATAGCTGAAAGGCACTGGAAGCCTATTTGCATATGTACATGAAAGGCATGACATATGCAAAAATATGATTTTAATTAGCATTCCATGATATGACGGGCTACAAATCAAGCTGGCATATTATAAGATTTTTAACATTAAATGCTGAATTCATTTGGACATGCTTCCACTAATGGACAGTGCGAGAACTGTAAAATACTATATAAGAATATGGCATATATGAGCTACAAAAGCCAAGAAACAGTATATTTCCCATTGCATATATAGTAATGTCTCGTCTCTATGTCTGATCTACTTTGGGCATATTCACATTATTACAGAATATCTCTATTTTGTGCAGCCTTCAGGGTGTAAGAATATAACTCTGTATGTTTAAAATGATAGCAACCTTTATTTTTTATAAAAAGAAAATACCACTGATCCTTCCTTTTTCATATTTCAGTGATATATATATGGACAACACAGCATCTCAAATTCAGAATCATCTATTGCAGTATCATCATGGTGACTATGCAAGTATCACTAGAATTATTGTATGTAAGGAAAATGATAGCAGTGACATAAAATCCTCAGTTGTAAAAGCAGTATAAGGCATCCCAAATTTCATGCCATTGCTTTGGGGCAGAAAGCAGAACCATCTCAATATTACACATTTGAAATTAATAATATTCTTTTTTTTGTCAATCAGAAACCTTCTTCCTTGTAGTCTATTATCAGAAGGAAAAATAAAACTAAAATACTAATGTACAAGAAGTCCATCATCAAAAATAGGTCTGAGCTTATTTATGTACGTCCTACTATGTCAAATGCAATACCTAATTAAAAATACCTAATTAAAATTTAAAAACCTAATTAAAAATTAAAATTTGATCCCAAGTATTCACGCCACCCTCAAAAGGGCAAACTGTTGAGCACAAATATGCTTTTACAGTTTGTGGCAGGAGAACTACCTTTATTTGAAAATGACATATCCAAGGCAGGAGAAAAAAGTCTGCAAGCTTGTTCAAGCTGACTTTGCTACTAGCTGGATTTGCCTCTTCCTTGCAATCTTCCTCATATAACACTAGTCTCCTATTGACAGCAGAATGCCTGTCATCCCATGCAACAGGGTAGCCATTTCTTCCTATAGAATTAGTAAAATGGTGGGGGAAAGATGGAAAACCGCCACTGCATATTATAGTGCAACCGCAGAAACCTTATTGTTTTGCAGATACAATACTTAAAAATATCTGACAAATGACCAGGGCAGCCTTGCTAGGCAGACTGAAGCAGCAGCCTCAGACAGCTGGTTTTGGGTGTCAAGAAAGAGTAGCAAAATTGTTAATTATTCAATTGATGGTCACAGTATTTTTCCTGCCACACAGGAAGAGAGGTGCTTGTGAGACCTTTGCCTCAGGTGCTTAAATAACTTGGCTGGCACCTTGACTTGAGGGAGAGGGGACATCATTTACTTCTAGGGTTGCCAGATTCCTGGCCTGAGACCAAGTGCAGGTGTTCTTGCAACCCTGTAATGAGAAAAACCACAAGGTGGAATTCTGCCTTCCCCCTGCACAACTTTTAAAAAGATACAGAAGACCTCCTAAAGATACAGGATCAGGCCAGGAACCTTGCAACCCTATTTACTACTGTACTTCAGGCAACATGGCTTGGGCTGGTCCTTCCAATGGCTCCTTCACAATCAGCCCTGTGCTGGAAACTAGAGGCACTTTGGGAAATCTGCTGAGCTCTCTTATCATTAAGAGCTGGTACCACAATCACAGCCTACTCAAGGAAAAGATCAAGCATACACTGGCTTTAAGATAAGAAACCAGTAGTAGTATTGTAAGGAAACAACCCACAATAAAAAGGAGGGGGATCCTAGTGTAAAAACAGACAATAACCAGAAAATGCCGCCACTGCAAATGAGTGACCCAGTCTTCATAAAGGCAAGTGAAGGTGCCTTGTTTATTTACATTATATTACTTCCAAGAGGTTTTACATCGCCTCCTATGCTATCACCTTTAGCACAGTAAGTGTAGGTTGTTATATAAGTGACAATTGTACTAAATCTAAAAATGAAGTAGATCAGAGGCACATTCCTTAAAATACTAAAAAATAAAACCAAATATTCATAGCCAGCTCCTAGAAGCTTAAGCGCTACATTAGACACTCGGTTACCCATGCATAGAGTCAACAATCTTGGTCACTTCCTATTTGCAAAATCCATTGTTAGAGAGACATTTGGCCCTCTCTCTTTGGATTACACAGCTGCTGGAAACAGGTTAGGACATCTCTGCATCGTTGTTTGGCTATTTTCTCTTTAAACAGAGAGAGAAAGACAGAGATGAACTATAAATCTGACCTGCTGGCAGAATCACTTTAAAGAGGAAAAGTCATAAATGGTGTCCTTCCATCATGCTACTTATTAATATGTATACAAAAAACAATGCCTCTCTAGAGATTATAAGGGGTATTACAGATCTATTCAACTTTCTTTTCTTTTTAAAACATATTTACACTTTTGGTCAGTAAGAACAGAGGAAACTCCTGGGATGAATTTATCTGTGAACTTCAGGAGAACAAAAGTTGGGGCATGCAACTGAATCTAGTGTTTACCAATCCTAATCCTGATTTAAGGTAAGAACAGAATGAATTTATGGAAGTTTGCCATGAAGCTCATATGTTCGTTTGGCTGGTTGTCAGGAATCTGACTAGGTAATACAGAGTAATATTGCACATGTCTACCTTTCCATGATAAGTATAAATAAGCCCAAACCTATGAAGGCAGCAGATTTGAAAAATGACAGCCTGAATTTTGGTATGCGGGCATGGGGGTGGAGATAGTATAACATTTTTACATGCCTTCAACACAGTTCCAAATTATGGATCTATTAAGAGCACTATTGGGATTTAATTATGTATCTATTTACTAATGGAGAATGTTTCACAGTGACAGTAAATCACCACTATTCTTTTCAGGTTCTTGAAGCATATCACCAGGTATGGTATCCTTGTTTCCTTTCCTCCATCAAATACAATGTGCATGACTGGGAGAACAGACATCACATATTGAAAAACTGGGCAGGTATGATATTAAAACCAGGCATTTCATTGGCCCACCATAACTTTCATCCTAGCAGCTACTGGGGACAAATGTAATACAAACCGCACTGTGTTAACCACCAAATATCTATATAACTAAGCTCATGTAAATTAAGTACAAAATCCATTGTATCATCCAAAACAGTCATGCTCAGAAGCATAGATCTTGGTACCAGTTACTCCTTGGAGAATTCTATGTGATCAATCTGCATTCTTCTGTTTCAAACAGACTAGCAACAGAACTTGTTGATGAAATTTGCCTGACCTGATACCATCATTGAACCAGGGCTAGTTCAGTAGATAGGAACCATCCTATAGATTTAGTAAGATCAGCAAAAATCCTTTTATCATCCCATTAATTGTACCCATGCACAAAAGCATAAAGTAAACATGTTAACTGATACACATTATAATATATATATTCATATCTGCAGTGATGATGGCAATTTACATTAGCAGCTGTGGCAAGGAGTCCCAAAAGTGATTACCAAACATAAATGAAGACCAGGGGTGTAGTCTTCCAGGGTCTTGGGGTGTCTTAGACCCCTTATTTTTTGGGAGTCAGGTCCCAGCAGGGTCTCTATGTCTCCAGTGTCCTATGAGCCAATCAGCATGAAAGGGGAATAGTTAGCCACTGAGAAGAATCTTCTAACTTGCTTCCTAGTCATTTCCTGCTGATTGGAGCTAATCAGAGTGAAAGGAATTCCTGTAAGTTCCCACTTCAAAAAGCCAAGTTATGGAGAGTAACTGCAGAAGAGACCATGAATCCTGATGATAGCATCCTAGCTACATCATCAAGCAGTTTGGTAGTAGCAGGTAGATAAATGTATCGAACCTGAATTCAGTCATTCCAGCAATATCTCTGACAGTGAGAAAGGACAGTCAGATGGTGACAGTGACAGAGCAGCAGAAAGCAGTAGTCAAGATTATTCTATAATCTTAGGTTTTATAATCTTAGGAGGGGGCATGGCTGTGAGGGTCTGTGGCTGTGACTATAATGAAGGAACCCTGCACTTCTATTTGCCACTACACTACTGATGAAGACTATGATCTTTTAGAAGTATAATGAAGTAAGGTCTACTGAGTTTAAAACGAAAAGCTTTTAAATAACTACAACTATAATTAAAAAATATCAAGTGTGACCACTGTATACATTTAATTATCAGGAGAATTTGATGGATTTTTTAAAATCATGCCTTCTCACAAAAAGAGCATCCCGTAACTGTGTCATTTAATCACTTCTACTTCTTACTGCTTTTAAATAAGATTTGTGGTAACAAGCTGAAGTTCACATGAACGTGTGAATGGTTTGGCAGAAGGTAACATCTTGGAATGTAGCAAAATTAGAGGGAACCTTTCTATACCTTTCATGCACTGTGTAGACTTATGTGGAGTATTTGTCAGTTCCCCAGACTCCATTTCAGCAGAATGATGGACAACAGGTTTGTTGATGTGCTGTTCAATGACCTGCATCAATCTTCAGAATAATTTACTGTCTATATCAGACAGATCATTATGGATGAGTTGCTCACAATCAATCAATCAGCTCTGCTCTTCCTGCATATTCCCATATTTATCATTCAAAAAAGGGAGAACTGTCTCTCAAGTGCTTCCATTGCTGTGTCTGTGACATCAATATGAGCTGTTCAAGATGTAAGAGAATTATTAGACTTGCATGATCAAATGGAAAGGATGGTCCCAACTTCTTTCTCTGTATTCAATGTCTTAGTTTCTGAATAGCCAAACATAAAAAAATGAAGTAGCTTAATATAAATGCATTCAAATAAGAAAAAAACTCTATGTGAACTCTCTTACTGGGCAAGCTTGATAAGGAAGTTTGTTAGGTAAAGCCTTCTCTGTCATGAGGTCAAGGCTTTGGAACTCACGGACTGAGAGTTCAAATTGACCGCTCCTGTATACTATAATACTATAGCAGTTAAGATTTTGGACACCACACCAAACATTTTTAGTTCAACAATCGTATGGGTTGGCTGGCTCCTCTATTTTAAGATCCTGTTTTAACTGCTTAAGTTGGTGCTGTGTTATTGTCTAGTTTTTATCATTCTTAGCTTATTGTATGGTTACATTTAACTGCATCAATATAAGCGTCCTTGAGCATCTCCTTATGAATGAAAAAGGAGGAAATTAATATATAAAATAAAGAAATAAATGTTACTCTGTCTGGCAAATTTACCATAGAGGCTGTGTAAAGAATATGAAGGACAAAGGAGCAGTGGCCGTCCACAGTTACTTTGTTTTCTGGAGCCAGAACCACGCATGCTCCCAATTCTTTCTTTTGTAGTTGAATCGCTGGATGTCATGGTGACACTGACCCATGGAAGATGGGGGGGGCTCAAGATCTGCCCCACCTCTGATTTAGAGCATTGGAACGAAGCTCTTCTTGGGCTGTTTTCAACATCACAAAGTGGAAGGAATCATCACACATGTAGTAAACTGATGCAGCATCATTTATGGGGACTCCTAGTAAGGTATCTTCACCATCTTGCAGTTGGTCTTAAGCATGGTGGCACCTACACTTTGGAAGTCTCTCCCAGTATATATCAGACAGGGTCTGTTTCTGCTGCCTTTTCCATGCTTACTGTAGACCTTCCTTTTTCAACAAGGCTTTTAAGTGTAGAACGTCATCTCAGTCTGTAGCTGTATTGGAGTTGAAACTGTTTTTACATATCAAAGTATTTGTAATTTTTAAAATTGTTATTGATTTTATATAAGAGATTGGGAAATCGTTTTTATCATTGATGTTTTTATTGTGAAATCACTTTGAGATATTTTCTGGGAAGTATTTCTTAAATAGAATTAAATATATAAATAAATCTCACCACACCAACTTGACAATATGAGCCAGGAAATGGATTGTGTTTTAGAGATCCTGGAAATGGATTCACTCACTTTGCTATTAATTGCAGTATTTCAGTACAGCTAGAGAGATTCGGGGACCAGGTCAGATGTTAACTGACTAAAATGCTTGCCTTCCTTTTAAATGTAGATTCAAAATTTGGCTCAATCTGAGCCCTTTCAGGAGTATACTTCACTCATAGAGTAGCAACCACATGAGTGAGAGCAAGAGTGTCCTGGCAAACCCCACTCCATCTAGTGCATCAACTTGCTCATCATTACAGCCCTCCACAAGTTGCATATATTTATTTATTCCTGAGATTTATATTTCACCCTTCTCTTTAAGGTCACAGAATGGGAAACATCAAGAGAAGTAAAATCAAGTTGCAAACAAAATGTAAAGCATAAGTATAAACATTACATAACACAAAGAAACACATTTCTGATCTGATAAAAATTTTGCTGTACTTGCAGAGGCTCCCCATATGATTTAGAACCTTGATTATGCAGGGTAACATGGCTACATCTCCAGAAATTCTTACAAACAAATATATTCATTATTTTGCTCTTTTTTAGTGACTGCATTAAATGGGAGAGAAGTTTAAGTACTTCCAATATCTATCCAAAACATATGACAAAATTAACATCACCAACTATTGTTGCTCCACTATTCAGGGAAGTGAAGTACTAAGTTATACTAGTATGCAATATAACTATGTAATTACATTTCTAATTATCTGTTTTTATTGCCTGACAAACATGTGTACACAAAAACCTTTAACAGGTGTTCAGTAATCTAACAGCTGCAAAAAGTACTTTAAAAATTCCAGTGCTTTTTGCATCCATGCTATTACCTCTCAGCTTTCCACAATCCAGACTTTGTTTTTCATAAATTGTGAGATGCAACCGTAGGCTTAGATTTCACTGAAGTCCTTGCTTCAAAAGCAGATTAACATCAACCTCCAAAAGTATGACAACACCTGAGAGTATGGCTCTTTGTCGGTAATGCCAAATAAGGGTCTTTTAGCGCTTACAGAATGAATTGTGTTTACAGCCCACCAAACAGTAATGCTGTAAATTTCATAGCCAAGATGCATACGCATACCAAAATTTTCCACAATTACTCTATAGTATATCTACAGCAATAAAAATAGGTAATAAAATTAAACCCTCTCCAAATCATTAGGCACGAATCTTTCCTATTATTCCTGTCTTCTGCACCCTCTTAACTATATGTGTGATTGTTTAGACATTTGCAAAACAACTAAGAGGGGTTTGTTACATTTCCAAGATACAAAAATTGCATTTCTAAACAAGAAGGCTTATTACAATATCACAACTACAATAACGTCAACATAAAGCTATTTTTAAAAAACCTGTCTCCCAACACCCAGATTCAATATCAAAAAGAAGTTATATATCTTCAGTCATGCACATTATCATCAGTTTACTAGGCCTAGAATAAATATATACCAGTATAAGAATAATTGAGTGGAAACACTGACTTTTTTCATGTATGAGTTGTGATCATTCCTAATTTACAGTCTGCATTGAATGACAGATCTGTAAATGCGCAGGATAATCTCCTATTTTTCTATAGGGGCTCCTTGGTATCCTTGGGATCACAAACTCTAAGATTATTCACTAGTAATCAAAAAAACCTTGAGGTTTAAGAACGTACCTGTAGCCAACAGATATTTCTATCAAACTTTAAAAAGCAGGGAAATTTGGCAGCTATAGTGAATGCACCACAGGAGCAGGAGACCTGACCTCCTCTCTGAGATATTGTATGGCCCTACAAATTTGTCAAAATGCAAACACAAATTGGGTTGGTCTTTCACAGTCCAATCCACTTCCTGCGTAGCTTGGAAGAATTTGGTAACCTGTGCCTAACATGAGGGAGGGGATAGGAGGGAGGAGGAGGGAAGGGCAGGTTTGATCATTTGCATGCTTTTTGAATTCAATGGGATTTACTCCTGTGCAATCATGCTTAGGATAGGTGAAACATACTGTGGGGCTGACTATTAAACCACTCTGGCCACTGGAGCTCTGCCAGGGGAACAGAAGTCTTATCTCAGCACCCTTCACAAACTACACTTCCCATGATTCTTTGGGGAAAGCCATTGACTGTCTCAAGTGAAATAAAGGTCCAGTGTGGGTGTGGCCCCTTGATTAGGCAAGCCCAGCAGCCGTGAGTCTGGCTTTTAGAACACTGACAGTTGGTTCTTACTGAGCATGCCCCGGCTGTCATTCACTCCAATTCTAAATTTCTTAAATTAATTAAAAATCAGCCAGGCTTTTTTTTTAAACTTTTAAACTGCGGAAGATGAAGGTCAGAGTATAGGGCAAGTTCAGTCACAGGATTACAGGTACTCTGTGATCATGGCTGACTTTTAATTAGTTTCAACAAATTATGAGACCTCCGAGTCTGGGTTTTCTCTCTCTCTCTTTTTACACTTTCAACTCTCATAAGAACATAAGAACATAAGAAGAGCCTGCTGGATCAGGTCAGTGGCCCATCTAGTCCAGCATCCTGTTCTCACAGTGGCCAACCAGGTGCCTGGGGGAAGCCCGCAAGCAGGACCCGAGTGCAAGAACACTCTCCCCTCCTGAGGCTTCCGGCAACTGGTTTTCAGAAGCATGCTGCCTCTGACTAGGGTGGCAGAGTACAGCCATCATGGCTAGTAGCCATTGATAGCCCTGTCCCCCATGAATTTGTCTAATCTTCTTTTAAAGCCATCCAAGCTGGTGGCCATTACTGCATCTTGTGGGAGCAAATTCCATAGTTTAACTATGCACTGAGTAAAGAAGTACTTCCTTTTGTCTGTCCTGAATCTTCCAACATTCAGCTTCATTGAATGTCCACGAGTTCTAGTATTATGAGAGAGGGAGAAGAACTTTTCTCTATCCACTTTCTCAATGCCATGCATAATTTTATACACTTCTATCATGTCTCCTCTGACCCGCCTTTTCTCTAAACTAAAAAGCCCCAAATGCTGCAACCTTTCCTCGTAACGGAGTCGCTCCATCCCCTTGATCATTCTGGTTGCCCTCTTCTGAACCTTTTCCAACTCTAGAATATCCTTTTTGAGATGAGGCGACCAGAACTGCACACAGTATTCCAAATGCGGCCGCACCATAGATTTATACAACGGCATTATGATATCGGCTGTTTTATTTTCAATACCTTTCCTAATGATCCCTAGCATGGAATTTGCCTTTTTCACAGCTGCCGCACACTGGGTCGACATTTTCATCGTGCTGTCCACTACAACCCCGAGGTCTCTCTCCTGGTCGGTCACCGCCAGTTCAGACCCCATGAGCGTATATGTGAAATTAAGATTTTTTGCTCCAATATGCATAATTTTACACTTATTTATATTGAATTGCATTTGCCATTTTTCCTCCCATTCACTCAGTTTGGAGAGGTCTTTTTGGAGCTCTTCGCAATCCCTTTTTGTTTTAACAACCCTGAACAATTTAGTGTCGTCAACAAACTTGGCCACTTCACTGCTCACTCCTAATTCTAGGTCATTAATGAACAAGTTGAAAAGTACAGGTCCCAATACCGATCCTTGAGGGACTCCACTTTCTACAGCCCTCCACTGGGAGAACTGTCCGTTTATTCCTCCTCTCTGCTTTCTGCTTCTTAACCAATTTCTTATCCACAAGAGGACCTCTCCTCTTATTCCATGACTGCTAAGCTTCCTCAGAAGCCTTTGGTGAGGTACCTTGTCAAATGCTTTTTGAAAGTCTAAGTACACTATGTCCACTGGATCACCTCTATCTATATGCTTGTTGACACTCTCAAAGAATTCTAATAGGTTACTGAGACAGGACTTTCCCTTGCAGAAGCCATGCTGGCTCTGCTTCAGCAAGGCTTGTTCTTCTATGTGCTTGGTTAATCTAGCTTTAATAATACTTTCTACCAGTTTTCCAGGGACAGAAGTTAAGCTAACTGGCCTGTAATTTCCGGGATCCCCTCTGGATCCCTTTTTGAAGATTGGTGTTACATTTGCCACTTTCCAGTCCTCAGGCACGGAGGAGGACCCGAGGGACAAGTTACATATTTTAGTTAGCAGATCAGCAATTTCACCTTTGAGTTCTTTGAGAACTCTCGGGTGGATGCCATCCGGGCCCGGTGATTTGTCAGTTTTTATATTGTCCATTAAGCTTAGAACTTCCTCTCTCGTTACCACTATTTGTCTTAGTTCCTCAGAATCCCTTCCTGCAAATGTTAGTTCAGGTTCAGGGATCTGCCCTATATCTTCCACTGTGAAGACAGATGCAAAGAATTCATTTAGCTTCTCTGCAATCTCCTTATCGTTCTTTAGTACACCTTTGACTCCCTCATCATCCAAGGATCCAATTGTCTCCCTAGATGGTCTCCTGCTTTGAATGTATTTATAGAATTTTTTGTTGTTGGTTTTTATGTTCTTAGCAATGTGCTCCTCAAATTCTTTTTTAGCATCCCTTATTGTCTTCTTGCATTTCTTTTGCCAGAGTTTGTGTTCTTTTTTATTTTCTTCATTCGGACAAGACTTCCATTTTCTGAAGGAAGACTTTTTGCCTCTAAGAGCTTCCTTGACTTTGCTCGTTAACCATGCTGGCATCTTCTTGGCCCTGGCCAATTTTCTCTGATTGTTTTGTGTATAGCCATGAAAATTTAGAGGGTTGTTAAGCAAGCATTTCTGAGTTCAGGACTTTTAGTTTTATAAGGTTTTGTTTTGAAATGAACTTATGGGAAGCATCAGAATGGCATGGTGGTATTTTCAATTTAACATTGCGGAATGCGAAAAATCCATGCTGGCTATAGTATACAGCCAGCTTTGTGGCTGTATAATATAATATATTGGAAGCTGGTCAAATAAACTTTCCTTCTCACCTACTTTAATCTGCCTGCATCAAGACCTCTTCTGACTGGTTTTGTTGGGATGTCTACGCACAAATCTCTTAATTCTGGACTATGAGTGAAGGTAATCTTTGTGGGATGGAAAAGTGTTTTCCCAAGGGAATTTTTAGCTGTGTTTTTTCACAATGAAAAGTGGCAAAGGAGAAATTGGGTGGTGGTGGGGAGAGAATAGCTATCTCACATGCTAACACTGAAACATAAAACAGTGGTATGTCTTCATAGAAAGATCAAATAAAAAAAGTTAAAAGAAAATATTTCATCATGCTGTGCAAAGTAAAGGAAATATCTTCTACATTTGAACACTCAAGCCTCTATTGTGGTTCGCAATCAATGTTACCTCTTATCTGACAGAAAGAAACCTCACTGAGAAAACTGCAGGCAGGTATCTGCCACTGCCACAAAACTATCTGATGGATGTGAGAGATGTTTAAAGTTATCGTTCTTTGATCAGCTGTTGTTCACGATTCCATTCTTTCTGGTTTTATGCTATATAACTGGCTTTGTTCATTCCTGAGGTTTCCTTCCCTTGGCTGCTGAGGTGTCATGGCCCCTTCGGAGGACTCCTCAGAGGAGGAGGAGGACTCGGCAGCAACAGCAGCAGACCCAGGAGAAGGAACAAGCAGAGTCTCCGAGGACACAGCTCCAGCTGTCCCTCAGCTAGCGAGTGTCCAGGACATGGCTGAAGCCCCTCAGTCAGTTTCAGGAAATGAACAGGAGGCTCCCCTCCCCCCTGCAGAGCCAAGATGCCAGCGAGTATTGCAATAACGCAGTCGGTCTGGCCGTTTAAGACAAGCAAGCTCTTAGAAGCCGGGAGGCTGATTACCTGCACCTGTCCCTGTCTGAGGGAGTAGGATTTAAAAGGCAGTTCATGACTGCAGCAGGCTGCTGACTACAACATCGGTTGTGACCTCCATGCAAGACCCAGCTTCCAGAACCCAGACCCTCGGACTGAACTCTTGGCTCACTGGACCCAGCTTTCCCTCCTTGACTGTGCTTTTGGACACTGATTTTGGTACCTGTGCTTGGAACAACTCCTCTGACCTTCGCTCATCCCATTCCTGTTGTCTGCCTAGCCTTGGCAGATTTACGACCCAGCTAGCTGCCAGCTAATGAGTTTACAGCCCAGCTATCACCCCTCCGAAGCTGACATGAGGACTAATAATGCCCCCACATAGTGAAATCAACCATGTCCTGCAAAATGACAGAACATGAATGCTTTCCTAGGTGTGGTTAAGTATCAATCTGTCCACAGGAGGGTGAATTCAGAAGAACTCATTTCCTTGTCCACAATGATTGTGTAATATTCACCCTGAATATTACTAAATCTACACCAGGACTAACACTGAATGAGGTCTGTGCAATTTGCAATAAAAATTACCATCATAATTTCTCCTAGATATCCCCACACTGATGTTGGGAAGCTATAGCACAGTGCTAAAGGAAATCCATCTTCTGTGCTCAGTGAAATTGAGACAAGAATGTTCACTTTGAGGAGTCTACCTTGTCTGAGACATAATAAAAAGATGGATTAACAGAAAAGAATTACGCTTCAGATAACATATTTTTTTAACGTCTTGGGTAAGGTAGGCTGCCCAAAGTGAATGTTTTGCTTCAGTTTCACTGAGCAGATAGGATGGATTTTAGGCATCAAATCCAGGTCATAAAGGAGGAACAGTGTCAAGGGTTGGCATGGTTGGGGATCTGTTAAGGGCCCACACCCCAGCAGATGTGACAAGAGCCCCCTGGACCTCTTCCTCCTTCTTCACCCCTGCAAGCTGCTTGTTTGCCTGTCACTCCCTCTCACCCAGACGACTGTGATGGCGAGAAGAAGGAGCAGTAGATGCAACTGCCTGCTTGCACATTGGCAAGAAAGCAGATGACAAAAATGATGATGAAGAAGATGAGGAGCAGGAGCAGCTAGTGACAATGGTGGGGAGGAGGTACTCATGGCATGTGTCTTGCCCAAGGGCCCTCCAAAACCTGGAGCTGGCACTCCCATAAAGCAGCAAAACCTCAACTTACAGAAGCATTCCTGCAGCATTGTCATTCAAGCTATACCCTTGGAAGATTTAGAAATACAACCACACAAGTGGGGGCTACAACAAAATGTTGCAGTGCATGCTGCCTCCTAAAAGAAATGTTCCTGTTCAGGGTTACAGCCAATCATTCCCTTGAAGCAGTACATTTTCCTCCCCTCTTCCATGTACGGATTCACAGACGCAAACCCACACACAAATACTTACTACCACAGCTAAAGTAAACTTAATATGTTCATTGCTCACTGGGCTGTTTTTGATGATTGGCCACCTTTGTTTTTTTATTATTATTTCTGCGAACCTTAAACCTCAAGGATCCCCAAGCACAGAAATATCTTCCTCTTGTTTCTTAGGGCTGGAACTAGGTGGGGCAAGCAGGGCCCTTGACCTTGTGCCTGATTCATTGGGGTGCCAAGATCTTTCTTAATCTTATAGACATTATTTATAAAAATAAAATATATTTATTTTAATAATGTGTTAGATGATATTATTGGATTTAGTGCTAAAATACAAGAGCGATTTAAATCCTGCAAAAATTTATTCAGAAATGAAAAGCTTTAAGTACCAGCACCAGGCTCTGTCAATTCTCGCAGTTCAAGAGCAACAAGTTTAGACCTCTTGAACATGAATATTCACTAAATGAGTCTTATACAAACCTGGAAACATACTTGTTTGTCATTTTATTACAACTGTTCATTTTTTAACTCATTAAGTAAGGGATTGGCTTAGGGGCACATATCATGTTGTTTGCCCTGGGTGCCAAGATACAGGAGGCCATTTGGGGGGGGGTGATTTTGGTTACAATCCTGGCAGCATTCATCACCTGAGTCTGATATCAAAAGGAGAGGTAGAAGGAGAGTGAAAAACTCTGTGTCTACAAATTGTCCTTTCTCCCAGTTGTTGTTGTTACTGAATTTATATCCTGCCCGTCCTCCCACAGGAGCCAAACATAAACAAAACAATTCAACAATAAAGAAAAACATACTAAAACAGTTTAAAACATTCCAATTAAAAACATTCTAAAAAACAGTTCACAATATTCTAAAGCATAGCTTAAAAACATTTTCCCATCAGTGATCTTCAGGTAGCCAGGAACAGTCCCCTTTAGCCATCAAATATCTGGGTAAACAGGAATGGTTTCAGATCCGCCTGAAAGTTAATAGTGATGGAGACAGATGCACCTCATAGAGGAGGGCATTCCACAAATAGGGAGCCACCATTGAAAAGACTCTGTCACAGGTCAGTGCCAGTCAGGCAGTGCTTGGTGGTGGTACCAACAAGAAGGCATTCATTAGTCTACAGGGGCAACCAAACCAAGGGTTGGAGGGTAGAGACTCCCCAGTTTTCCTACTTTAATGTCCTTCACCTATCTCCAACCACTTTCACCCAAAATGTGTGCTCTTAACCTAATGTTTCTCCACACCTCCCCACTATCCTATTGTTGATACACTACCTAGGTGGTAACATGAAATTCAACACCAACTCTAGGATACAGCACCTGTCAGAGGATACCAGTTTAAAAAATATTCTAATTTGGACACATCCTTCCAGGGCTATCTGGGATATAAGCAGACAAGTGGAGACAGATATGGACCTAATGGAATGCCAGCCCACCCCATCCTTCTTCAAGAATCTGAATTTTCACACAAAGATTCACGTAGAAAGAATAAAGGCAAAAGGTAATTTGGTCATAGTGCACTTCCAGGAAAATGCAGCCAAGCAGCACTACAGCTGATATGTGTGGCAGTCAGCAAATACAAAAATGAGAGAGAGGAGGAGAAGGGAGAGAGCTGGGCTTTTATAAATCAATTACAAAGCCCTGAGAAAATGTTCAAAAATATTAAGCAGCAAATGCATGCCTGAATAGAAATGCCACATTATAACAGTACTGCAAGACTCTTCAAATTGTTCTGAAAGGGTGGGAAAAAAAACATCCCACACACCAGAAATTGACTGCATAGCGTGATGGTGTAGAGCTTTGTGATAATAAGTTGAAAAGAAACCTGCAAACCCAAGGCTCTAATTTTCATATGGCGACTGTGTAATATTTTGCAAAGTAAAATTGACTGAGATGGAAACTATTTTGCATGGTAGAGTGGCGATGGCTAACAAATGAGAGTTTTTTGGGCTGAATGTTAGTCCCTTGCCTCATCTGCCACCCCTAATGACAGCAGCCACCTGCTGTTTTATTGTCACAGCTGGAGCCAGTTCATACTCCTTGGTGCTGAGCTCTGCCCATGAGCGCCAAGCTCTCTCCTCGCCTCATTACTTTGATGAACTTTTTATGGTCAGCACCCATGAAGACCTCATCTAGGACTATACAACCTTGATCGGCTTCAGGGAGTGCTCCGAGCTAACACAAGATAACACAGTGACACTGAGGCTGCTACTGTCTGTCACTTGACTCGAGAACTAAGTGTACTATGCTTTTGACTCTACGGGGCCTTCAATAGGTAAAAAGCCATGAAATTCTCATATCTAAAGTAAGCTCTTTCCCCTCTCCTTCCTCCCCATAATAGATGGTAAAATAACACTTTTAAATGGAAAATAAAATCCTAAATGTGTACTGTTTGGAAAAGGAATAACATTACCGACATTGTGTCAACATAGAGATCTCCCTTAGAAATTATCCTGCCAATTTAAACATGTATGTAAGGATATGGTTCAGAACTCACATTCAAAATTGCCACCTGTATTTTGTATTTTTAATTAGACTGATTTATTTAAGTTAAAATTTTAGCAATACAAATTCGGCGTCCATTGTGATCCAGTTGGAAAAATGTATATTTACATTTATAGGAAAGAAGTATATTTATTAGATAATAAATATGTTACTATGCTATACTGGTTCAAGAAAATAGCTGTTGTGCAAATTATTGGCAGTAGGCTATACTAACTGAGTAAGAACTTTCATAAATATTAATTGCAAATTATCTCAGCAAACAATCTAAATCTGAGGTTTGCAGTATCTCATCTCTAGTGTTTTCAATATGCATCATGAACCTTTTCACTGTGGATGGATTTTAAGAAAGTTTGGTGCTTGATGTCTGCAGTTTAATCCAAGGTTCCTTTTCAGTGGATAAAATAATCTTTTAGGTGTCAACACAGCTTTATATTTGCCTGTATTAACATATTACAATTAAGTTTAATATATGAGCTATTAATAATTTCATTTACATTCTGAAACCATCAAACAACATTCTGACTTTTTTGAATGCCCATAGGCAATTATAAGCCTAAAAACCAGAACATTTTCAGTATTCATTGTGCAGCAATCCAGCTGATCAGTTTGACAAATTCATGCAATGCTATAAGTCATTAAACTTCATCTGGAAATTCTGCTTTAAAATGCAACCGTCTTCTCTCTCTCTCTCTCTCTCTCTCTCTCTTTTGGTATACCTAATATACAGAGCTTGGAAAAGTTACTTTTTAAAACTACAACTTCCATCGGCCCCAGCCAGCATGGCCACTGGATTGGGCTGATGGGAGTTGTAGTTCAAAAAAGTAACTTTTCCAAGCTCTGCTAATATAACATCTATTACCGTAACTACCACTTCCCTCCTCCACTCTGACTGCCTCCTGGTAAGTACAATGTGTTTCATTTGGAAAAGAACTGCAAGTGTAGCTCTCAAAATGTTGATGCTTACAGCCCCAGTTTTTAAAGGATGGTGAATGCTATAGAAATAAGAAGCATCCTTAGCTCCAGATGGTCAAAAATAACTGAAGAAACTTAGCAAATGTATTCCCAAACTTTTGCAATTGTGACTAAGTTCAGCATCCATGAATCTGTTCCACGTCTCTTGCTCCTTTCTGTCACTTTATCATTGTTACTGAAACAATAACACTGATTTTGTTAGTTTATGTGAAGAATTTGTGTCATCCCTCTCAACCTCATGGGTGTCCAAAGCAGCTACCATGAAATAATTAAAAGAACATGAATGGTATGCATCATATCATACTGAAGGCTCATTTAAACATGTTACCAAATCTCATCTGGTATCATCCAATATTCTCAAAAGCACAGTGTCCCCCCTCCCCCCCAAAGACAGCCATTAGGAAAATCTGGCAGGGGATGTCAAGGGCCAGAGCTGTATTTCTGACAGATTGCTGATCTAAGCCCAGACCCTGGCTGCTGACTCCCCCCCAACCACTGCTGAAAGAAACAGGGCCACAGATCTCATCCCAGCCTACATGTTTCACTGCAAGTGGTAGTAGCTCATAGAGCTGTGGAAGGCCCAGTGTAAATAGACTTCAATAGGAAAACCTTGCAGGAAGTAAGAGTTACAGGAAGGGATTTGAGTCTGTTAGAAACTTGATGCTCTTACACCTCTGTTTGGGAATCTCCAGCATTCTGGATTAAAATGTACCTCTTTGTACATGAAAAAATGTTGCTGACTTTTAATGTTGGACTTTAAAAAAAACAAACCACAGCCTAAAGTACGAGATGAATGAATGACGTTACATTGTTCTTTCAACTCCACTGCAGAGAGAATGACAACATAGATGATAACAATACCAGGTGCATTTTCACAAAACTGTGCCTGCATCTGGCCTCAACCTGCATCACCTTCACATCAGTGAGAGAAAGATGACCCCTTATGTGATTATAGCTGTCTGTAAAACATAGCTAAATATAAGTAGACAAAAATAAAAAGGAAGGAAATGAAATGAAAGAAATTAAGAATTGTCATGCAATACAGCTATACCCAATGGCAAGCCCACATTGCTGGATGTGGATGCAATAACACTGGCCAGGAGCTGATGAGTAAAGGATGACAGGAAGGGAGGGAGAGAAGCATACAAAATACATATTGAATACTTATTAATAAAAACTGCTTGGGACAAGTTGTCTGCTTGGGTGTGCTGCAACAGAAAACTTTTTTATTAAGACGCAACATTTTTTTCCTCTTGAAAAAGACTCCTTGTATGGGGGGAGGGTTTATAGTTTTGTGACTTTCCTGAAAAAGAACTCCTTCACACAAGTAAAATTTCCACTGAAGTGGGTCACAACAGTTTAGAATTCATACACAGGGTTTGAGGTCTGCCAGACAGGTGAAGTTTGCACTAAATTACCTTTGCAGTAACCTCCAAGCAGTGTTTATGCCTTATCCCCTGCCATTACAAATGGTAAATTGTACAAGTAAATATTAAATTTCCAAAATCTATATTAGGGCAATACCTTTACTAAGCTAACCAAAATACCACAAAATAGTGTGCAAGCTTTCAAGTTCCCTAGAGCTCTTCATGAGACTAGATGGTAAACAGAGCAGTCGGGGAGCAGGGAGGAGGGGATAGAGAGAAATGTTTGACTGATGTTGAAGGCATGGGATCTGCATCAGGTCACAGTCTTAAGATGGAACAGGGCAGAAGTGGCAGACTTTCAAATGAGGCTCTTGAGGTGTTAAGCAGGAATTACATTGTACCAAGGGATGCTAGGAATAATATGCATATCAATGGCTGATCCCCCATGTCTAAAAACACGATTAGTAATAAAGGTTACAAAGTGTATGTACCAAACACTGGAATTGCCTGTTACTTAAAGCTACTTGGAATGGTACAATATCATCTGTCTTACTTGGTCAAGCAACTTCACCAGCATAAACTAAATTTTGAAATTCCGAGTTATTTGAGAGCAAGAGTTTAGGTGACAATAAGAAACTTAGTATTTCAAAAGTTCTTCAAAATAATATGCCTCCAGTTCATAAAGTCAAATTATTTACCATACTATAAATTTCTTTGTCACAACGTTATAGAACTAGTACATATGTAATCTTCTACAAAACATTAGAGGGTACACTTCTCTTGGTATGGCATAAAAGTGACACAATACTGAGGGCCAATTTTCAACCCACGTAAATAGCAGGACAGCTAGACAGAAACTAAGAATTATGCTTTGCCCTGGAAACAAATGCCCATGGCTACCACTCTTTCACATGACTGCCCCTCTCACACATGATAAAATGATCTCAGGTGGTTTTCTGTTAGCAAATTTCCTCCCTCATGACCAGGAATGTATGAGGCAAATACCTTTTATAGCCAAGAGGGTACCGACGTATTGATTCACGTATTGATGTGGTGTAGTAGTTAAGGTGTTGGACTACGACCTGGGAGACCAGGGTTTGAATCCCCACACAGCCATGAAGCTCACTGGGTGACCTTGGGCCAGTCACTGCCTCTCAGCCTCAGAGGAAGGCAATGGTAAACCCCCTCTGAATACTGCTTACCATGAAAACCCTATTCATAGGGTCGCCATAAGTCGGAATCGACTTGGAGGCAGTCCATTTCATTTTCATTTTTTTTCATGAGATTCAACTGTCCATGTTATATCATCACTACCACTACAATTTAGAGAAAGACCTCGAGTTCAGTGGTAGAGCCTGACAGATAAGAAAGACTATTGTCAACAATTCTGGAGAGCCCCTAGAAGTCATGGTAGGCAATAGTAAGCTAGATGGAGCAATAGTCTGAACTGCTGTGAGGCAGCTTCTAGTCTAAAGGTCTTGTTGAACTTTGATGTCTTCTTCTACAGTTCACAATGGCAAAATGGGGAATTGGGAACCTTTTCCAGCCAAAGGCCCCATTTTCTTCTGGGCCATATGCCAGTGGTGGCAGGGCGAGAGGCAAAATGTTTCCTTTTGTAGTGTGTGTTTCTACACACATTCGCACACCCATCTTCCTCTCTAAAATCCATCCAGACAAGCAAAAGGCATTGTCAGAGTTCAAGGGCACATTCCAACCAGGCAAACATATTTGGGGTCCAAAGAACCTGGGAAGAGTTTTGAGGACCATATAGAGAGGTTCATTTCCTCTGATATAAACCATCTATGTACATGGCATTCTTAATTTGAAACTTGAGCAAAAATACTGTCCTGCCCTGACGGGACCTTGCCAGGGCCAGTACCAACCTGCTGCAGGCTCTCAGGCACCAGCCCACTGTGGGTCCCACCTTCCCCCATGTGTGTGCGCCTACATGCATGCATGCATGCACATTTAAATATGCCTGGTTGACCCACCTCACACATCAGCATGCATGCCTGCCATCACCCAAGATGGGGGGGCATGTTGATACCCTCACTGCCATCTTGGATGATGGAAGGCATGCACACTGACATGCAAGATGGCGCAACTGGGCATGTTTAAGCATGCGACGGCTGCGCACGCATCCAGAGGTGACATCAGCTGGGAGAGTGAAGCTCCTGCTCTGCAATCTGCACCACCATCTGGTCACGGCCCAATGCTGGCAGATATTGTGGAGCGGAAGCCACAGAGACCCTCAGCCAGTACACAACCTGGCCGCTGGCTGGGGCTGGACCTTGCAATCTAAATTTCACAGAGGAGAAGACATCAGAGGGAACAGAAACAATAGGCAGAAGAAAGGGCAGAAGGGGAAGAATATGCACAAAACCAGTTGCATGGACTTGGGCTCTATTTTGAAGGAACACATTTCTGCATTAGTGGGATTTGGCTCTTGATGCTAAATTCTCATAGTAAACTTTTTTATTTCTTTCAGGCTTTTTTGCTGCTGGGTTAAGTCATAGCGTGTTTTTCCCAAATGATGGAATTCACACTCTCTGAGCAGGCCAGGTACTCATTTTGCATAGGAATTTATAACCTTTTGAACTTTGCCATCCTCTCCTATCTCCCTGTGTCACTCCTTCCTCCTTCCACACATTCCTAGAAAGTTAGAAAAAAGAGAAGGGTTTTATCCCATTTAGACAGGTTTTTTTTAATCATCATAATCATAATGCTGTACGGTGAGGAATGTTCTTTGCTGAATTTCCCTTCTTGGCCGGAATACTAAGACTCAAAGGAACTGCATTTGAGCAGAGCTTATGAGTTTTAGCAGGAAACTTAAGCAAGGAAATTCCTGATCCTAACCTCTGGTGTTGGCTGCACCACACACACATTCTCAGGCATATTCATTTGCATTTCACATTATCATGCATAACTCATTTATATGTATGACATCATTAAAAGCTGAAACACCATCTCTTTCACACACATGCACACACACTCCCCCCCCGAACACGTTTTCTCTCTTTTCCTCCTCCCTTACTCCTAACGTGGGCTAGAACAAATCTTCTCCCTCCTCTCCCATTTTTTGTTGTTGGGTTGAGAATGAGATCCTTGTTAATGTCTTGTCCCACACAACAGACATCCCTAGAAGCCAATCACCACAAAAGGAGAGTATGTTAGCTACTGAGAAAAGTCTTCTCAGTGGCTGACTCACCTCCTTTCACTTCTGATTGGCTCCAATCAGCAGGAATGGACAAAGAAACATGTTAGAAGACTCGTCTCAGTGTCCAACACACTCCCCTTTTATGCTGATTGGCTCGTAGGAAGCCCACTGGGACCTGGCTCCCCAAAAAAGTAAGGGGCCCAAGATCCCCCAATACCCTAGACATTATTATTATTGTTGTTGTTGTTGTTGAAATTTGTATCCTGCCCTTCCTCTCAGAAGGAGCCCAGGCTGGCAAACAAGAGCTAAACCACTCAAAAACTCAAAAACAAAATGTCTTTAAACCATCTTAAAAATAAAATATCTTAAAAACATCTTTTTAAAAAAAAATCATTAACAACATCTTAAAAAGCAATTCCAAAATGTACACAGACTGGGATAAGGTCTCTGCTTGTTGAAAATGGAAGGCCTTCAGTAGGTGCCGAAAAGGTAACATAGAAGGTGCCTAATATTTAAGGGGAGGGAATTCCAAAAGGTAAGTGCCACAATACTAAAGGTCCGCTTCCTATGTTGTGCAGAACAGACCTTCTGATAACATGGTATCTGCAGGAGGCCCTCACATGCAGAGTGCAGTGATCAACTGGATATATAAGGTGTAAGTCGATCTGTCAGGTATCCTGGTCCCAAGCTGTATAGGGCTTTGTACACTAAAACCAGCACCATGAACTTGGCCCGGCACCTACAGGGCAGCCAATGCAATTCTTTCAACAGCAGAGTAACATGCTGACAATATCCTGCCCCGGTGAGCAGTTGCCCTCTGCATTTTGCACCAGCTGCAGTTCCCAATCAACCTGGAGGTTACCAGTGCATGGACAACAGTGATCAGGCTATCCTGGTCCAGAAATGACCGCAGCTGTCTTACCAGCCTAAGCTGGTAAAAGGCACTAGCCACTAAGGTCACCTGAGCGTCTAGTAACAAAGATGGATCCAGGAGGACCCCAAGACTATGAACCTGTTCTTTCAGAGGGAGACTACATCCCTGATTAAGATGCTGTGGTTTGCTCTATGTCCCCTTAAATGGATCATATTATTATCCTGCAAAAAAATCCTATATTAATAAACAGACCATTGCAAATTCCTTTAGGGTTGGGCTTATTAATACAAATTGTAGTAAAAGCTATTCTTATTGACATATCCTAGCTTCTATAATTTTGGTTCTATTGCAAAACTTTTCATAGTTTCCACCCAGTATATCCAAAAATATTTACTTCACAAACTAAGCTAAAATGATAAATAAACTGAATGTAAGGATTATTTTGCCACTTTTCTAAGTATTCATCCTGCGTAGATTTATAACACACACACACACACTATATATAATATGTGAGTAAACAAAAATGGTTTTGGTATACTGTACACCACATTGAGACTGTCACAGTATTCTCTAAAAGAGAAAAAATATTCCCGGTCAAGTCAGGAGAAGTGTAAACTTTCTTTCACAACATTTCAAAATGTGGGAGTTATTGCCACTGGAGCTACCTGCATGAATACCAATTAGAAAACTTCACAGATCTTAAAAATACTGACAACTCATTAGGAATTTACCACCACCCATGCTAAAAATGCGTATTATATTTCAAGGAATGTGTTTAAATAGTCTCGTTAGAATTTCCAGCTTTTATTAATTTGCACGTAAAGCTTAAGGCTCAAGAAAATACAGGATGAACATAACCTTCTTTAGGAAGTTTTAGTGTGACTAAAATGCTTTGGCAAGATCTCTAATATAATTTTGCCAAACTTCAAAATCTATAAACAAAATCAATAGCATAAGAAAAGAAGAGGTAACACATCTAAATGCTGAATCTTTGTTTCTCTGAATTTCCTTGAAGGAGAACAAGCAAGGCCTGAAACACCTTGGATCTATGAGTATCACTTTTGTCTACCCCAGGTGTGGAGAATCTTTGGCCCTCCAGATGTTGCTGAACTCCAACTCCCATCATCCCTAGACACTTGCCATGCTTGGTAAGGCAGATGGGACATGTATTTCAGCAACATTTTGAGGGCTAAAGTTTCCCCACACCTGGGCTACCCCATTGCTTTTTTCTTCTTACTCAGTTTATACATAAACATTCCAAGATTTGAGTATCAAAGAGATTGATAAAAGGTGCCTCCCTTTCTCTCAAATGAGGTCTCCAACCTCACAGATTCAAAAATAAAGTGACAAAAATGAGAAGCACTGAGATTTTGGGGACTGAAAAGTGTCTTTGCAAATAAATTAACAAACACATGCGAAAAGGAAACTTAGGATGCTACTAGATTTCTCCACCCCAAGATAGGGGCTGGATTTGTTTTCAAATACTAAGGCCCCAACAGATTCCACCACCCCCTTCAGGACATTGTTCAGTTGCTGAGGAAAAATGAGGTCTAAAGGTCATAGGATTAGATGGTTGAATATTCCATATGCTCAGATATTTACTATTTTAAATTTATGTAGTCTTTCAGAAATTAACTTCTAAGTAAATAATGGATACTTCTTACTGAAGATGCAACCCACTGTGGTTTTCCTTTTTTGTATTTTTCATCGAACAAGTCATATTGTTCTACGAAATCCATAGAGGTGATAGGAAATTTACCTGGGCAAGCAGAAAAGGACATTTCAAACATGCATCTGGTAGCCAGCACAAAAGGGTTAATTATTAAAATTTCTGAAAAGCTACCTTCCCTCACTATCACAAATTCTTCACAAGAATGTCACAGCTGCCTTTCTGGGCTGTGGTGAGAAAAAGTATCCACCCAGTCTATCTTCATACTTTACTACAAGAAACCATCTCTCTTGGATTTAATGAGCAAGAAACACAGTGCTACATCTGTGAGTGGCATAGTGACTACATACCATTTCTGCCATTCGGTAGGGTACATACCTGGAATTCTGTTTATTTACATCTTCTGCTCTCCAGATATGTATTATGCCGACATATTTTCACACTCATGATAGCAGAACATTCACAAAGCCAAACATTCTCACTGTCTCACTCACACATTTTCTCCCCAACCTATTCCTTAACAACTTCCACTAAAACTAACCCAGTTGTCTCCATTATGGACAGACAGGAAAATGTTCCTGTAAAACAAGTGAGTTAAGAACATTGCCTTGTTATATTCTCCATTCTTTCTTCCATAACCTGGGGGAAAAAACATTGTACAACAAATGCCCCCGATTTTAAAGCAGATGACGGACTGAACAGACACAGAGTAGATAACCACTTTATGAAGTAGAGTAAGAAGGCCTACTTAAATGGATATTTTAAGATTCCATAGAAGTTAGGTTGTTTCAGACCAAAATGCTGACAAATGAAGGCAACATTATATTGCATATCTGTTTTGTGCTAGAAAAAAGGACTGGCCCGCCTCATGCCAAAACCTGATGTTAGAGTCTTCTTCAATGGCGAAGAAAGATGTGAAGTTGAAGAAAACAGAAATTTGGTGGGTGGGGATCTTCACTTATATGCAGACTGGGAACAACACTTGGAAACATAACTGACAGTTGCCCTGGGACTATGGACTAGAAGGAAGCCAAAGGACAAAGGAAACTTGCATACCCCTTCCCTCACAGAAAGAAAAAATCACGGCAAGGAAAAGACCATCAGCTAGAGAAATTCCATCTGCAGCAAGATTGCTTCCTCTTTTCCCTGACAGAAAGAACATTTGGTTCAAACTACCAATTGCCTTAAGACTGCATAACAGAAGCCTGCACTGCTCCCATCCATCAGCCAGAGCACTAAGGGCTGCTGTGTTGTTTATGTGATTATGCATGTGAATTTTGGGATTATTTAAATAATCATCTGTTTTTTATAAGCTTTCTTGAGAGTCATTTGCTTGAAAGCCAAATCTTCAAACTAAATGCATAAATAATAATGGATGTAATAAATGAATGTACCAGTAAATCAAACACCGGTTCAACTAAGGAGGTCACAGACTCAATGAAGTTATAATTGGTTCCTAACTGAATGTGGCCAGTATGTGTGTCTGTTACATCTTCAAATTTCGCCTGCCCTGTTGTAACTTCCTTGAGTCTGCAACCCTTATACAGTAGGGCCCCGCTTACCGGCGCTTCGCATTTCGGTGTTCCACTAGTGCGGCGGCTTTCAATTAGGGAAAATTCCCCGTTTTAAAGCCGTTTTTGCGCTTTTGCGGCATTTTCGCGTCATTTTTGCACGACGCGCCCCATTATACTCAATGGGTTCCGCTTTATGGCGATTTCCACTTTATGGCGGCAGTCCGGAACGGAACCTGCTGTATAAGCGGGGCCTGCCTGTACTAATCTGAGTCCCACTGAACTTATGCAAAATTGCTCCAGCGATTTGGCCAGAAAAGAGTTGTTCATGCCTGGATTTAATTATTTATTGAATGTATTATACTGCTTTTCATATGTTTTTTGCAAAGCAGTATAGCATAAACTTCAAAAGTAATCATAAAATCCATCTAAAATAAAACCAATACAGCAGTCAACAGTCAAATAGCCTATACAGCAACAGAATTAAATACACTGAATCTCCAGCTTCATACATCCTACCTCAGCTATTGAGAGCACAACTATCAAAAGGAAGTCAAAGAAGAATGCTTTCATCTGCCACAGGAAGAGACTGAGCAAAGCAAACTTCCTGGGGAAGAGTAACTATTTAAAAGGCTCTGATCGTAGTGGACACTAAAAGTGAATCCACAGAAGACTATATCCTTAGTGGGGCCTCAATGACAGACCACCTTAACACTGGGATCATACAGAAAAAGACACTCCCCAAGGACCCAGACTATTTAGGGCTTTTTATGTCCAACCCAGCACCTTGGATGCAGCCTATCAATGCATTCCATAGCTAGGATTATACCTAATATTCCACTCCCAGCCTCCATTCATCTACTACAGAGGTGGGGAACCTCCAGTCCATGAGTCTAATTAGGCCTGCCTGGTCTCCCACAAGGCAGTTTCAGCCAAACCATGCCTATCTACCCTACACCTGAGGAGGGTGTAGTGATAGGGAGGGAAAATGAGGACATTGCCCCTCCAAATGATAATTCTGCCCCACCAAATGAAATTTTCCTTCAACCCCCAAATTTCTAGCATTGCAGTAACTTAAAACTTCAGTTGAGCTTTTAGAAATACAGTTTAGGCATCCAAAGAGAAGGACAGTACAAGTTACTAAGGGAATGGGAACACAGTGTAGTATTCCGTTAATAATAAGTTTAAGTTTAAGAAGTTTGTCTTGATCAGGGCCTAGTAGTATAGGGGAGGAGCTGGGAAGAGAGGAAAAGGGGGCAGGAGGGATTAGGCCAAGAATGTGACTAGATGCTATCAATAAAGATCTCCTTAAGAATCCACATTGTCTTTGTCTCATAGATAAAAGGGGGTAAATGCCAAACATAGTGAATACAGTAATACCTCACATTAACGTACTCAATGGGACCAGAGTACATAAACCGAAAACGTCCTTAAAGTGAAGCACTACCTTTTACAGTAAAACTTTTTTTACCTCTCCTTCATGTGGAGCCTCAAAGCCCCACGCTAAAGCCTCTGCTGCACTGCCGCCTCTCAGCTGATCGTGATCGCGCCTCCCAGCTGATTTGATGTGGCGCGATCGGGTCTATTTCCACCCCTGCACACTAAAGCTTCTGCTGCTGCGCTGCTGCGCCTCCCAGCTGATCGCGATCGTGCTGCCCAGCTGATTTGTGGTGGTGCGATCACTCTATTTCCACCCCCACGCGCTAAAGCCTCTGCTGCTGCACTGTGTTTCTGGAGAAATACAGGCATATGAAGCATGTACGTTATAGCGAGGCAACGTTAAAGCGACGTTAAGCGGGGTATGCCTGCATAACAGTTAAAAGTGTGAATGAAATGAACACAAATCTTGATGGATGGGGCAGGGAGGTGGCAAACCTAAGGGTTTGCAATTGGAGGAAGGCAAGGCAGGAAGGACCATATTGTGATGGACTGCAGAACATCTCCCCTATTGTTGCCAATTTAATGATTTTTCCCACTAAAATCTAGTGTTTTTAGGCACATGCCTGGTGGTGAATTTTTCTGTCTAGTGGCTAGTGGGAAATCTAGCGGATGTCAAATATTTTATGGTCAGAATCTGGCAATACTTCAATTTAATCTTCCCTCCCCCTCCCCACTATTATGTATTTTATCACAGGAAGAGCCTGCTGCATCAGGCAAAGGCCCACCTAGTCCAGCATCCTGTTTTCAGAGTAACCAACCCAACACACACACACACACAATTTTTACACCTTAAAAAAACACAGGAACACAAAACCTCCATACTTCTCTCAGATCTAAGACACACACACACATTTATATCTGCAGTTCCAAACTTAAATACAACACACCAATGGTTTCTAGTACTTTTAAATTCTATTATCCTCCTTGTTAATCAATTCCTCATAACAGCATGTCATATTAATGCAAAAATGTTATCAAACACGGGGCCTCTGTGTTTGGTATTAGTGGGTGGTATTAGTGCATCTGGTGGGTGTGCCTAGGTTTTTGGGCCTAGAAAGTGCGTCAGACTAGCCTAGTCCAGGAAAGGACCCAAGAAGAAGCACAAAGGTGAGTGAGCTGGCTTTCCAAAGCCCTAGAAACTTAATGGGTAACTTAGCCAAGGCAATGGGGAGCTGGAATATTGTTTGTGCATTCATGTCTAGGACACATTTCTTCCCTAGTTTGTTAAAAAAGTTGAAAAACATATCCTTTCAAGCTGGTTCCATTTCAAAATGGGTTTGAAGAGCTTATTGTGGCTAGAGCCCGCAACAGTTTTAGACCTCTACCCAACTGTGCAAATAATTATAAATAATTCATCTTATTTAACTTTTCTCATACGAACTTATGTACTACCAAAACAGGGTGTATAGAACCATCAGAGGCAGTGTTAGTTGGCTGGCCCAGGTCATTTCTGTAGTACAGAGACTGTGTGCTTGTACCGTTAATTCTAGCACCTGTAGTTTGGAGAGATGTATAGTTCGTATGTGATACACTGTCTCTCAACTCTCCGATTAAAACTCAACAAAAACCAGCAGGCAACTATTCTAAGTGCTTATGCACCAACATTAGATGCTGATGAAGACATCAAGGAAAAAATGTATACCCAGCTGGGCACCATCTTATCAGAGATACCTAAGGAGGATAAAATTATCCTCCTGGGTGATTTCAATGCAAGAGTTGGGCATGATTTTGATTTATGGCCAGAAACCATTGGGAAAGGAGGAGTTGGCAATAGCAACCTGAATGGAATTCTACTTCTGACTAAATGTGCAGAGCATAATCTTGTTATTACAAACACACTCTTTCGCCAGAAAGATACATTTAAAACATCATGGAAGCACCCTCGGTCAAAGCACTGGCATCTCCTGGATTATATAATTGCCGTGCCAGAGATTGTCGTGATGTACTCCTCACCAGGGCCATAACGAGTGCCAATGACTGCTGGACAAATCACCAATTAATTTGATCCACTATGGCCATTAATATTCTTCCTCAACATAGGCTCCAAGGAAGAAAACCAAGGCGTAAAATAAACATCCACACCCTTCAAGATCCTATTAAGCGAGCTTGCTTTCAAACAATTCTCAAGAAACATCTACCTACGGAACTCCCTGAAGATGTTGAGGAACACTGGATTAAACTGAAGACTTCCATTATTGCAGCATGTAGACAAACTACTGGATACCAAACTAAGAAACATCAGGACTGGTTTGATGAGAATGATAGATTGAACATATCATTGACAAGAAAAGGAAAGCCTTCCAGATATGGCAAAAAGACATTAACTGTGCTGCTAAAAAATACCCCATGCCAGTGCAAAGGCTGAGGTCCAAAGAAGAACTAGAGAACTTAAGAATGCCTGGTGGATAAAGAAAGCTCAAGAAATCCAGCATTTTGCAGATGCTCATGATGCCCAGGGCTTTTTTAATGCCACAAAGGCCATCTACAGACCAACTAATTATGGTACAAATCCCTTACGTTCAATAGATGGTACCAAACTTCTAAAGGACAAAGAGTCTATTGCACTGCGTTGGAAAGAGCATTACCACAACCACCTTAATCGTAACTCTTATGTGGCTGATGAGGTCTTCTCGCAAATCCCACAACAAATTAGAGATGAGTTTGTAGTATCTCTAATTTGGATGAAGTCAGTAAAGCCATTACTGTAATCAAATGAAGAATAACAAAGCTAGTGGACCTGATGGGATTCCTCTGAAGTCTTTAAAGAAGATTGGCCTGAACTTACACAACAACTTCATAAGCTCATCGAAAAAATCTGGATAAGGGAGGAGATCCCAGAAAACTTTAGGGACGCCATAATTATCACTCTTTTCAAGAAGGGTGATAGAACAGGTTGTGGGAACTACCGAGGCATCTCTGTACTAGCTACCGCAGGTAAAATCCTTGCAAGGATCCTCACAAATCGCCTCCTACCTATCTCAAAAGACATCCTCCCTGAATCCCAAAATGGTTTCTGCCCTTCCAGGGGAACAGTGGAAATGATCTTCACTGCATGACAGCTTCAAGAAAAATGCAGAGAGCAAAATCGACCTCTGTATATGGCGTTTATTGATCTGATACTGTAAATCATTACTGTAAATCGAACTGCTCTCTGGACCATCCTTCTGAAAATTGGATGCCCTGATAAATTTGTGAATATTTTGTGACTCCTCCATGACGACAACAATTTTGGATAACAATGGCTCTCAAAGTGATCCATTCAAAGTGGGATCAGGCATCAAACAGGGATGTGTCATTGCTCCGACCTTATTTGCTACTTTCATCACCATGATTCTACACCTTGTCGAGGGGAAACTTCCCACTGGCGTGGAAATCACATATCGAACAGATGGAAAGTTTTTAATCTCAGTATGCTGAAAACAAAAAGTAAGGTAATTACAACCTCTGTTGTAGAACTTCAATATGCCGATGATAATGTAGTCTCTGCACATTCAGAGAAAGATCTTCAAACTATCCTAAATGTCTTTGCAGAAGCATATGAAAAGCTTGGCCTCTCGCTTAACATCAAAAAAACCAAAGTGCTTCATCAGCAAATGCAAACCAATCCCTCTGTAGCACCATCAATCCAGTTTAATGGTGCGATGCTGGAGAATGTCAATCACTTTTCTTATCTTGGCAGCCATCTCTCTGTAAAAGCTGACATCGATGTTGAAATTCAGCATCGTCTGAGCTCTGCGAGTGCCGCATTCTCCCAAATGAAGCGTAGAGTGTTCGAGGATCGGGATAGTTGCAGGGAGACCAAAATGCTTATTTACAAAGCCATTGTACTACCCACCTTACTGTATGCCTGTGAAACATGGACCATCTATAAACGCCACTCCCAACTTCTTGAAAGATTCCACCAACGCTGCCTCCGGAAAATTCTGCAAATTACTTGGGAAGATAGGCGGACTAATGTTAGCATATTAGAAGAAGCAAAGACCACCAGTGTTGAAACAATGATCCTCCAACATCAACTTCGCTGGACCGGCCATGTTGTTCAAATGCCTGATCACCGTCTTCCAAAGCAGCTACTTTACTCCCAACTTAAGGATGGAAAACGGAATATTGGTGGACAGCAAAAGAGGTTTAAAGATGTTCTCAAAGCTAATCTAAAAAAATGTAACATGAGCATTGAGAACTGGGAAGACTTGGCCCATGAGCGTCCCAATTGGAGGTCGGCCATTATCAAAGGTGCTATGGACTTTGAAGGAGCACGAGTACAGGGCAAAAGGGACAAACAAGCTAAGCGGAAGGCACGTCAAGCAAATCCTCATCGTGACCATCTTCCATCTGGAAACCTATGTCTTCACTGTGGGAGGCTGTGTGGATCCAGAATTGACCTCCACAGTCACTTACGGACCCACTGTTAAAGACCTTACCCTGGAAGATAATCTTACTCGGCCACGAGTGATCGCCAATGAAATGAATGACACTGTCCAGCATTTCCTTATGAAAAGTGATGTTTATATGTATTAATTTAGTTTTTAAAAATTTTCTTAATTGCTTTCCTGAGATGGCAACAGAGACCAGGATAGTTAGTGTGGGGAAGTAGCTGCCTCAGGAGAACTGAACTCACAGTTCACGAGCTTACTAAAACATTGTACCTGTACAAAGAAGCCTTTCCACACATGTATACTTTGTATGTTGCAGGACTCACCGCTGGTGTATCTACAGCTGTGTGTGAAAAGTCATTCTCAACTTTGACGCATGCGCTGACACCATGCAGGTGTTCAATGCTTCATCAGAGAAAAGAAAAATTAGCAATCTTGTCTTTTAAAAATAACATATTTTAAAGAATTTCAAGTGAACAGTTCTGGAAATTTGCAGAGAAATCATGGTGCAATAGACTTTATTAACAGTTCAGATCATTATGGTAGGATGATTTGCATAATAAACATTTACTTCCTAGTTACTGTTATTTTAGTTTACACAACTATTTTGCATGTGGAAAATACTGTATTTAAATTTATTTGCATTTTTGTAAACGTCACAAATCATAGTTCCTAATTAAAATGCATAAATGGGGGTATTGCCATTACCTATGAAAGCTTTTTCCCCAGAACCCTCTTTTATAGTGGCCAATGCCCCAACCCTTGTGCCCCAAAGTTTTTGTTTTTGTCCCCCCCATGAAAATTGTCGCCTTACACTTCTGCACTTGACCTCATACATAATGTCAGGTGAGGGGCAGTTAAGGGCAGGGTTTGGATGAAAGGGGCTTTGAAGACACCATTCCTCAGTGGTGACTACAAAGGCCCTAACGGCAGATTTCCCAAGCACCTGACAATCAAGTAATTGTTGGTGCTTTGGAAGAGCTGTGCAAGGTATTTTACAAGCTTTCTTTGGAAAGGAAAAACATTCTCCATTTTTAAAAGGAGCATTTTTTCTCTTTCAAAAGGAAGTAGTTTGTATTATTACCCTTAAAGCCCCTTTTAAAGTCACCCAACTTGGTAAGCATTACTACATCTTCTGGTAGCAAATTCCATAGTTTTAACCATGCATTGTGTGAAGAAGTATTTCCATTTGTTTGCCCTGGACCTTCCAATATTCAGCTCCACTGAATGACCCCAGGTTTTACTGTTGGGTAATTTCATGAAAATAATCTTCCGAAGTTTCATTATCTGATAATAGTTTTTCAAAATGACATTTTACACATGAGTAAAACAACCAGAAGTGTGGCATGCAAGATATTTAAGAATTTCCCTGGTTTTTTCCTCATCTTCATTTAAAGGCCTCTCTGAGAAAATAGACAATAGGTTAATGAGCCTTTATTGTATTGATAATTTTGATAGAAACAAAATCAGGTAAGCTAAGAACAATACAACTTGTGTTGGCTGTGTTATGATGATCACAGAAACACATACTTCTCCCCACACACACATACAACAACAAATGAAAAGAAAAACTTTTAACTTTATTCTCTTCTTGAGTTTGTAACCATTAAGAAAATGTGATACTACCGGAAATGTGTTTTACATGCAACAGTTCTTGTGACCAGCATAACACCACAATGTGCAACTTACATAGCATAAATGTGTTATCTGATGTGTCATTTAAATACCTTTTTAGGACTGTCATCATTTCTTCCCTGAGAATTTAATATATATTAGACATAATTTGTACCATCCCAGGCTCTCAAACTCTCCCCCCCCCATGGACCACTTGAAAATTGCTGATGGTCTTGGGTGAACCACTTAATGATTTTTCTGCCTGTTGTAGAAATTGTAATCCACTGTGCTAGATGCTGTATGGTTTTTAATCGTATTTTATTTTATTACAATTTGCATTCCATAGAATTCAAATTGTAACACAATAAAATGCAATGTAAGAAATAAAAGAAGCTAAGGAATTTCAGAAGAAAATCATGCTGTCCTTTATAGATTACAGCAAAGCCTTTGATTGTGTAGATCATGAAAAACTATGAAATGCTTTAAAAGAAATGGGGGTGCCACAGCATCTGATTGTCCTAATGCGCAACCTATACTCTGGGCAAGAGGCTACTGTAAGGACAGAATATGGAGAAACCGATTAGTTCCCCATTGGAAAGGGTGTGAGACAGGGGTGTATTTTATTACCCTATTTGTTTAACCTATATGCAGAACACATCATACAGAAAGCCGGAGGTGTGAAAATTGGAGGAAGAAATATCAATAATTTAAGATATGCAGATGATACCATACTCTTAGCAGAAGCCAGTAATGATTTGAAACAAATGCTGATGAAAGTTAAAGAGGAAAGCACAAAAGCAGGACTACAGCTGAACGTCAAGAAGATTAAAATAATGACAACGGAAGAGTTATGTGACTTTAAAGTTGACAATGAGGACACTGAACTTGTCAAGGATTATCAATAACAAAAATGGAGACAATAGTCAAGAAATCAGAAGAAGGCTAGGACTGGGGAGCGCAGCGATGAGAGAACTAGAAAAGGTCCTCAAATGCAAAAATGTATCACTGAAAACTAAAGTCAGGATAATTCAGACCATGGTATTCCCAATCTCTATCTATGGATGTGAAAGTTGGACAATGAAAAAAGTGGAGAAGAGAAAAATCAACTCATTTGAAATGTGATGTTGGAGGAGAGCTTTGCGCGTACCATGGACTGCGACAAAGACAAATAATTGGGTGTTAGAACTAATTAAACCAAAACTATCACTAGAAGCTAAAATGATGAAACTGAGGTTATCATATTTTGGACACATCATGAGAAGACATGATTCATTAGACAATAATGCTAGGAAAAACAGAAGGGAGTAGAAAAAGAGGAAGGCCAAACAAGAGATGGATTGATTCCATAAAGGAAGCCACAGACCTGAACTTACAAGATCTGAACAGGGTGGTTCATGACAGATGCTATTGGAGGTCGCTGATTCATAGGGTCACCATAAGTCATAATTGACTTGAAGGCACATAACAACAACAACGAATAAGACTGTAAGACTGTGAATTGTAATTAATTTTATCGTATTGTTTTGATGTCTGCCATAGCTCTGTCACCAAGCAGTCTCATGTTAATATTTTTATACTGTATTGTGGTCGGTTGACTGGAAAAAAAATACTATTCAACAACAACAAATAAAAATACCCATACCCTCAAGAAGCTTACAATCTGAAAGACTACTCAGACAAGGGACTGATTGACATTTGTTGCTGCTTTTAGAAGAAAATATAATTATCTATTAATATATTTAGTTATTAAATAAACATTTAGGCTAATTTATTATTTATTTATTTATTTATTTATATACCCCCCCATAGCCAAAGCTCTCTGGGCGGTTTACAATAACAAAAAACATTAAAAACAAATATACAAATTTAAAAATACATCTTTTAAAAACAATTTAAAACACAATTTAAAACACATGCTAAAATTCCTGGGAGAAGAGGAAAGTCTTGACCTGGCGCCGAAAAGATAACAGTGTTGACGCCAGGCGCACCTCGTCAACAAGTTCATTCCATAATTTGGGGTCCACCACTGAGAAGGCCCTCTCCATTGTGGCCAGCCTTCCAGCTTCCTTCCGAGTAGGCACCTGGAGGAGGGCCTTCACTGTTGAGCATAGTGTATGGGTGGGTTCGTGTCGGGAGAAGCGTTCCATTAGGTATTGTGGTCCCAAGCCGTGCAAGGCTTTATAGGTTAAAACCAGCACCTTGAATCGAGCTTGGAAACATATAGGCAGCCAATGCAAGCGGATCAGAATTGGTTTTATATGTTCGGACCGTCTGGTCCCTGTTACCAATCTGGCTGCTACATTTTGCACAAGCTGCAGTTTCCAAACCATCTTCAAAGGCAGCCCCATGTAGAGTGCATTGCAGTAATCTAGCTTGGAGGTTACCAGAGCATGGACAACTGAAGACAGGTTATCCATGTCCAGATAGGGGCGTAGCTGGGACACCAACCGAAGTTGGTAGAAGGTACTTCGTGCCACCGATGCTACCTGAGCCTCAAGTGACAAAGATGGTTCTAGGAGTACCCCCAAGCTACAAACCTGCTCCTTCAGGGGGAGTGCAACCCACCCAGGACAGGTTGGACATCCACCATCCGGTCAGAAGAACCACCCACTAGCAGCATCTCAGTCTTGTCTGGATTGAGCCTCAGTTTGTTAGCCCTCATCCAGTCCATTGTCGCAGCCAGGCACCGGTTCAGCACATTGACAGCCTCACCTGAAGAAGATGAAAAGGAGAAATAGAGCTGCGTGTCATCAGCATACTGGCAACGCACTCCAAGGCTCCGGATGTCTGCACCCAACGGTTTCATGTAGATGTTGAACAGCATGGGGGACAGCTGACCCCTGCGGAAGAGTCCAAGGTGCCGAGCAATGTTCCCCAAGCACCATCTTCTGGAGACGACCTGCCAAGTAGGAGCGGAACCACCGCCATGCAGTCCGTCCCACTCCCAACTCAGCCAGTCTTCCCAGAAGGATACCATGGTCGATGGTATCGAAAGCCGCTGAGAGATCAAGAAGAATCAACAGAGTCACACTCCCCGTCTCTCTCCCGACAAAGGTCATCATACAGGGTGACCAAGGCTGTTTCCGTGCCAAAACCAGGCCTGAAACCCAACTGAAATGGATCCAGATAATCGATCTCATCCAAGAGTGTCTGGAGCTGACCCGCAACCACTCGTTAAAAGACCTTGGCCAGGAATGGAACATTTGCCACTGGCCTATAGTTATTAAGATTTTCTGGGTCCAGGGAGGGTCTCTTCAGAAGTGGTCTCATTACCGCCTCTTTCAGGAAGCCAGAGACCACCTCCTCTCACAGGGAGGCATTAATCAATTCCCTGGCCCAGCTGGCTGTTCCATCCCTGCTAGCTTTTATTAGCCAAGAAGGGCAAGGATCCAGTACAGAAGTGGTTGCACAAACCTGTCCCAGCACCTTGTCAACATCCTCAAGCTGTACCAACTGAAACTCATCCAAGAAATTGGGACAAGGCTGTGCTCTGGATACCTCGCTTGATTCACCTGCTATAACACTGGAGTCTAAGTCCTGGCGGATGCTAAACATATTATCCTGGAAGTGCCTAGCAAATTCATTACAGCAGACCTCAGATGGTTCTATCATGTCCCTGGGGCCAGAGCTGTGCCGGGCTGCAAATTGATGATTTGATAGTGGCAGCAAAATATTGTGTTTTTTGCTGCCCTCACTGCCCCTAAATACAGCTTACCATAGACACTTACCAGTGTATAATTGCATCCACTAGGAGTTCGTCTCCATCTGCACTCAAGCCGTCTCCTATATTGTTTCATCGCTCTCAGCTCTGGGGTATACCATGAAGCCGTATGAGCTCTACACAGGAGAGGGCGCTCAGGAGCAATCATGTCAACAGCCCAGGTCAACCAGGGTTTCGACAGGAGCGCCAGCTGTATCAGCTGAAAAACTCCCCAGAGCCCTTTGGAAACCATCCGGATCCATTAGTTTCTGGGGGCGGACCAACTTACTAGGCCCCCCACCCTTTTAGAGGGGAAAAGCCACTGTAAGTCTAAACTTCAGCAAGCAGTGATCTGTCCATGACAGAGGGACTGATGTAAGGCCCCCCACATTCAGATCAGCAACTCCATGTTCAGTTGCAAAAACCAAATCTAGAGTATGCCCTTGGGCCCAGAGCCGCCCCTAGGCACTGGGAAGTGGGGCAGTTGCCCTGGGCCCCATGCTTTGGGGGGCCCGCCCTTGGTGATCTGCTCACCAGCCGGCTCCTCCCTTCCTGCCTGCTCGCCTTTGCCACGCCAGGCAGGACACAGTGCTCGCTCGCTCTCTTTCTCTCTGCCAAAGCCGCTGCCACCACTCCTGCTGCAGTCAGCGAGCGGTAGCTGCCCCAGGGACAGCGAGCTGGGCCAGCAGTTCCAGGACTGGTGCCTGTGCACCTACGGCAACTTGGCCAAGACCAAGACAGTGACCCAGAGCAAATGTGGGGGCCCCCAACTATGCTTTTGCCCTGGGCCCCGCACATGCTAAGGGAGGGCCTGCTTGGGCCAGTGGCATATTGGGACAGTCCCATGGTTGTCATGGAGACCATGAAATCCTGAGCCGCCCCGGATAGGGTGGCCTCGGCATGGATGTCAACATCCCCCAGAACCAAGTCTGGGGGATCTCAACAGTACACCTGAGACCACCTCTGTCAGCTCAGCTAGGGAGTCTGTTGCGCAGCGGGGTGGGAGGTACACCAACAGAATCCCCAGTTTGTCCCACTGACCCAGCATAACGTGCAAACACTCCAGACCAGTAGTCACATGGACAGGGTGCTTGCAGAGGGAGATGGAGCTCCTATAGACCAGAGCAACCCCCCCTGACCCTCAGGTCTACCTAATTGTTACTAATTGTTAGTAAACATACTATGGTATGGTTTAGAAAAGTGTAGAATTGACATTTCTCTCATGACCCTCATGCCCTTTTCTTGAAGCATGTAGAGGCTTCTACCAGCTTCTCTTCAGGTGTATCAAGGAGGCAGGCCCATCCTGACTCTCTAGCTAGACTGAATGGGTGGGCTTATCTAGACATAAAAAAAATTCACCTCAGGAGCTGAAGGTCTCTCACCTTGCTTCAGGGAACAGTACAATTCTGTAAAAAGGTAGTCTTGAAAACAAATTATTTTTTCACATAATTTAAAATAAACACCACAAATACAAGGAATAACGCCCCTATGGAAAATGTTATTATCCCGAAAGGAAGTGCAGAAGCAGAAAAACCCATTGGTCAGTTGGCAACTTTGTTATTGTTGAGTTTGAGACAGGAAATTGAAAAGAAAATGTGTGGGTAAAAATTTGTTTGATGATCATTAATATGAAATCCTATTATTAAAAAAGGGGACTTCCATGACATTTGTCTTCCCTGCAAATAATAAATGTTGGGTTGAAAAGAAATGCATCATTACGGTATTGCCACAGCCAAGTGTAAACTAATTGTGGCATACTTCCTAAGTATTTTTGTAGGGCAGATCAATCCAGTTAACCAATAGTTTAATGTTAATTGGAGTTCAAATAAAATTAGCTAAAACAAAATATTACATAAAGAAGCTTACCATTGTTATGTTGGTGACAACAGAACTACCCTTAGACAAATTAATGGCTATCAATGGCTACTAGCCATGATGGCTATGTGCTAACTCCAGCATTGAAGACAGTATGCCTCTTGAATACTAATCACTGGGAATGATGAGCAAGACAGTGCTTTTGTGCTCATGTCCTGCTTGTAGCCTTCCTCAAGTTGGCCACTGTGAAAACAGGATGCTGGACTAGATGGTCAGAAACAGCAAGGCTCTTCTTATATTCAACATATACAGGCACTCAGCATGAGATCAGGGACCCCACATTTTTCAGGGTTCCAGACTGAACCCTGTACATGTGTAGGCTCTGCTCTAACCTCTTAAGAAAAATGTGAAGACTGGAGATGGGGCCGGCAGATGCAATCACATTTCTTTCCATTCATGGGAAATGTTCATATTAAATTCATGAATAGGTCTCCTATTATTGTGTGAATAAAATTCAGCACATTTATTATAAGCCATTTCCACTACACACATTTTTAACTCACACAAGGTACAATCAAGGTAAGGTTAAGCATTTCAAAACTGTATTTATTTAACTGGGATAGAATTAAGTGCATGTTTAGCTCTAATAGTAAAGTCAACAGCACTTAAAATGTGCCTAACTGACTTGGAATTCACCAATACAGTATTAAAAAAAAACAAAAAACCTTCCTTTACCTAAATCCTGTATATTCACATCCCCAATCAGGGAGGTATTACAATGCATAGCTTTAGACTGCAAATCATTATAGCAAGATGTGCAATCAATATTAATCATCTTTATTTGGAAATACATTGCACTGATGTCAATAGCATTCACTTCCACATAAAATATGATTGGAACTGCAGACTCAGTTACCAAAATTCACACTTTTTTTATTAAATGCATTCAATATTTTCTCAAAAAGAAGTTTGTCATACTTTTTCATTTTATTCATTGTGGCCCATTCCCACCAAGTTCTCCAGCATTGACTTTAAAACATTAGCACCAGTTATTGGACCATGCATAACCAAGACAACAAGATGTAATCATAATTCATCTTTCTAATCCAACATTTGGCTCATCAGTAACATCCACAGGCATTTACAGTGATAGCTGTCAAACTGCCTTATACATTTGGCAAAAGCTAAGTCTGATGATACTAAGAAGCACTGAGTAAAGTATATACCACTTCGGAGACTCAGTTCAGATTTGTGAAAGTCACTAGAAAACACCCATTGACTTAAAGGCACAAGGCCAAAGCCCTGATGAGGCAATCAGAACGTAGGAGCAGACACAAGAACTCACTCATTTTGTATATAGGTTAAGTGTACAGTTTTGAAGAAATACCACATATTTTTGTCAATATGAGTGTAACAGAAGTGAAGATAGATGGAACACACAGCATAACTTTAAAACCAAGTAAACAGTTTCCTATCTTGTCTCAAACACTGTTCCCATCTTACCATTTCTTTGAGACTATGCTTGTGTATCCACCATATTAGTACACACACCATTCATTTTGCATAATGTAAGCTTCATGATAGTGGACAAAGCTTTCATTGAGAACTTTGTACTTATGGTTTGCTATAGCAGAATTTCTATATATTTTGTCTTCATACTTGCATTTGCTTATCAGGCAGTGCCATCATGAAGTTACCATTATACCCAGATGACTTAAGAGTCTAAACAGACTGCACATATGCTGTAGTGTTCAAAGCATCTCTGGAAACTGTGCCCTTCTTAGACTCAGTGGGGTGCTCTCTCCACCACACTTCCAGAAAGTAATGGAAAAGGGATTGCCTTGTCCAAACTGGGAAAACTGTAAGCCAATCTTGATTATATTTATTAGGAGTGCATCAGAACATCAAGTCCTTTAGGCTCACCACATCCCTTTCACCCAGCAGAGTAGTGGCAAATTCAGAAGTGCACTGTCTCTTTATAATAGTCACAGCCATGCCCCCTCCTAAGCTTATAAAACCTTCTAAGATTATAGAATAATCTTGAATACTGCTTTCTGCTGCTCTATCACTGTCACTATCTCACTGTCAGAATTATTGCTTGAATGACTGGATTCAGGGTCTATATGTTTATCTATCTGCTCCTACCAAATGACTTAATGATGTAGATGGGATGCTATCATCAGGAGTCATAGTCTCTTCTGCAATTACTCTCCATAACTTGGCTTTTTGAAGTAGGAACTAAGAGGAATTCCTTTCACTCTGATGGGCTCTAATCAGCAGGAAAAGACAAGGAAGCAAGTTAGAAGATTCTTCTCAGTGGCTAACCACTCCACTTTCATGCTGGTTGGCTCATAGGATACTGGAGACATAGAGACCCTGCTGGGACCTGACTCCCAGTAAGGGGTCTAAGACACCCCCCCAATACCCTGGACGACTACACCCCTGCTTTCACCACAGATAGGCTGAGAATGCAGTCACTACTTCCTCATAGTCATCCAAAGGAACAGCAGAAAGGAGGCATTCTGTGCCTTGGGAGAAACCTCCAATGCTTCTCCATCAGAATTATGCCAGGAATTTCAGGCCATTTTGTGCCCGAATCTCCAGACTTCACATGGACTCCAAAATAAGGACCCCCCAACCCTATGGATCTACAGCCAGCTCAAATCATCCCCACCGTTATTAGTCACACTGTGGGGTGAAATTAATTTTGGGACAATGCCGATGTAGCAATCTCTATTTTTATTTGTTCCAGTATTTATATGCCACCTTTCAAGGCAAAAAGCTCCTGAGGCAGCTGACATATAACATAAAACAAGTCTTAAAATACACATAGAAACAATCCAACAAACATGAGGGGAGTTAATATATAGCCAACTCATAGTATACTTAATAAAAAGCTGGTTGCCTCATTCCTCCGAATCTGCTTTAGTCATGGTTACACACCACCAACAGTTTTAACCAGGGTTTTTAAATATTTCATTTATATGCTACTCTTACATTGTGCTCCCAGGAGTCTCCCATTTAAAGAATCAGGTCCATGCATGTTTAGCTTCAGCAACACTGTAGCAAAGGGTTGTCTTACATCATGCACTGAGGTTAAACTGGAGTTTTAAATCAACTTCATGGTCTGGTTTCAATTTAAGAGCAAAATTTACTTTGAATTAACCTTGGTTAACATCAGTTCCAGTAAAAAAGTCTCTATTATGACAAAGGCTGGTGGGTGGATTTGCACAGAAGAGAACCACCGTACAATTTCACAACCAGGATTAAAGAATTTTATGTCTACACCACCCAAAGAGAATTCGTTTCAAGGACTAATTTTAACATATATGGGAGAATGCTTATGAAGAAATACCCACCAAAAATTGCACCAAAATGGAAAGACTGATGCAAGACAGACCCAGGACAGTGAGACTACAGCTCTGAATACTCTTTATCTCAAATAAATTTCACATATATTCTTCCAAAGCCATTCTTCCAAGATGCAAAAAAACAAAAAAAAACCCTCAAATTGATTGCATTGGAATTAATCTGTAGCAGTACAGAAAAGATTGTGGTTAGAGTGTCAGACTAGGACTAGAGAAACCCAGTTTCAAATCCTCACTCAGCCATGAAGCTCACCCGGTGACCTTGGGCCAGTCATAGTCATCTTCTCTTGGTTTAACCTACCTCACAGGATTGTTATGAGGATAAGATGTGGAGAACTACATAAGTGACCCTGAACTCCTTGCAGTAAAGGCAAAATTAAAATGGAATAAGTAAATAAATGGTCAGTATTCTAAACATAACCTTGCAAAATATAATTCTGCCATGTTTCTGTAAAAGCTCCAACCTAATAAAAAAAGAGCACCTACATTTTCTGTAGTCTCTACCACTTTTTGCAGGGGAGAAATATCTTTTGAAACCAGCAGCATGTGCTCTTCTTTAGGCACACCAAGCACATTCTGCATTTTAAAATGACCAGAATAGCAATAAAATGCACACACTGAAGAACACTCACCTGAAGGGTTATCCATAAACAAATATATAATCACCTATGGCAGTGACCACCACCAAATTCATATTTCATCTTTACAGATAACAAATACTTATGATTACCCAATACATATGTACATATGGATATGTAATTATATATTGATTAGTTTAGCTTTTAGCAGAACATGTGAATGTATTGAATTTCTCCAGAGTAAGAGATAGTCTTTTTCAAAAAAATTATACCAACAGACCATCAGCATTATGAGTGGATTTATTTTCCCCAGCAGTGCTAAAGATATGCAAAATTTTCATTTTTTCAGAGTTGCCTAGCAAATGATTAACACCACCTCTGCTCATTATCTTGCTTAACAAAACTTCTCTAAAAACAAATAAATCAAAAATGCCTCCAACGTTCCTGAATAAATAAATTACAGACCTGTTCCATGGCAGCAATGATATTTTAAAAAGCTTGTGCAAGCTCATTGTACAATTTTATTACAAAACTGCAATTTATAACAAAAGTGTCCGCTTCTTCATTTTCTCCTCTACACATTTTAGTAGCTGAAGCAGTTATGGAAGCTCTAAAAAGCAACCTATCAAAAGATGTTAACTCTCTGTCCCAATAAGTTGCAGTCATTGCTAATTAGGAGCTGATTCGCACTATAAATATGGCTATCTAAGCCAGGGCTTCCATTCTTCCTGTTTCCATGCCAAAGTTCTAATGAAACATGCAGCATGAAGACAGTTGATAATAACAATCATTGTTTGATGAGGGACTGAATTAAGGAACATTTTCAAAATAAGTAGCAAGGAAAATGTACTATGTATTTCCTATTAACATATATTGATATGTGGCTCCTAAACAGAACTAACTTATTCCACCAATTTCAACACAATAATTACTCATCACTGTAACATATAGCAGTTATTTGTAAGTATGCATATTTAATAATTTGTACAGCTGAATGTACAATATTGCCACTTTCTCAATGGATTTCTCTCAGTCAACTGTAAAAAAACCAGAACAAGTTAGGCAGTTCCAACATTTTTCATTATTCTCTTAACAACAAAAACCTGGTAGAGTTTTCATACCAGGTATATTGGTAAAGCTAGCATGACATGGTGCCTTAACTGCTGGGTTTAGATGACAAAATCAAGATTCAAATATCCACACAGTTGGCCATAGCTCAGTGGTAGAGAATTTGACGGGCCCTTGTTCAATTTCTATGAGAGCCAGTGTGGTGTAGTGGTTAAGGTGTTGGACTACAACCTGGGTGACCAGGGTTAGAATCCCCACACAGCCATGAAGCTCACTGTGTGACTTTGGGCCAGTCACTGCCTCTCAGGCTCAGAGGAAGGCAATGGTAAACCTCCTCTGAATACCGCTTACCATGAAAACTCTATTCATAGGGTTGCCATAAGTCAGAATCGATTTGAAGGCAGTCCATTTCCATTTTTTGTTCAATCTCTGGCATCTCCAGTAAAGACTCCCTGCCTGAAATCCTGGAGAGACACTGCCAGTCAGTGTAAATAATACTGAGCTAGATAGACCCAAGGTCTAACTTCATGTAAGGTAACTTCCTGTGCTCCCTATATTCCCTATTAAGTGCCTTGGGTCAGTCAATTTCTCTCTTAAGTGAATAGATCATTGAGAGTCAAAACTATACTAACAAAGGTGGAATACAACCAAGTAAAGAACAGGGGCAATGAGTATCATTTGCGAAATGCATTATTTTGATGCTTATCAGCATGATTCTGAAGATTAGTGTCAACATTCTGATTTATACAACCAAACCTAACTATTGGTGTAAGATTGTTTGAATTACCAGCTATTTCAAATTATATATTCAATGTCTTAAGATGGGGGATGGGGAGTGGATAATATAGAACAATAAAAAATAGGTGTCATGAACCTTAAGAAGTTTGGTACTCCATTATTGTGGAACAGCCAACCTAAAGTGCTTGGAAAATAAACACAGGCTAGGAAGTGTGCCCCTCCCCCAAATAAATGCACTCAGAAGCAATTTTACTATTTCATCTCAACAAGTGTAACATGTCCATGCACAATAAAATAAAACCATTATCTCTTGTCAACTCCCAACAGATTTTTCTTAGCATTGAAAAAAATACCCACACACAAATTAAGGTGACTGAAATATGCTTTCAGCTAACAGAGTAATATGGTAGCTATTCATCACCTGAAGTCATAAAACACTAGGTCTTGTCCTTAGCATATTCTAATGAAGCCTATCATGCAAATGAGAGTGACCTTTACTGTGCATTCTGCAAGTTCACATTTATGCAAGAAGTATATATAGTTTGCCAATACAAACTAGCCAAAGACTGCGTAATTATAGTAATCAATTAGCAGTTAGTGTCTCTCTGCTCATTTGCAGCTAATGTCAACTAAGCCATTTCACAGAGAACCACCCCTGACAGCATCTATTATTTTGTGATGGTGATGGTAGTGGTTCTGCAGAAGGAAAACAAGATGCAAGCCAAACTTTTGCAGATGGAAGCAGAGTGGCTTCCCGCACATAGTCATTCTTCAAGGTTCAGCAGAAAAATGTTTTCATTTGTGATAGAATTTCCCTAATAAAAGTTAGTCTCCTTGAAGTGGCATTAAAGCTTTCTGCTTGCAAATTTAAACATTAATATTTAAATGAGGGACACTCTCCTGTGCAGAGGTTCAAAGCAAGTGCAGAAGACATGGTAGAACCTGGGTCGTCTTTTCAACAGATGAGTAAGAAGGACATAGCCTTTGCTCAGCAACAGTCTATTCTGTAGACAGTTACAGATGGGAAACATTACTGGAGCTAGTAATTAAAGTAAAAACTAATATTATCTCAGAGATGGTGAATTTTGTAACAGAAATGCTATTTATCATGGCTTACCGTTCCACGCAACTGAAATGAATTATCTTCTTAGTACATATCTAGTTTACGATCTTATAGTTGCTAAGTTGAAAAGAGGGGCCACTTGCTGATTTTAATTTCTCTATTATTTATAAGGCAACTGTGTAATAGGTGCTCACAAATATTACTTACATATCTGTGAGCAGATCAAGAAAAACTATAAATCTGTATCAGTCAGAAAAAGGACTAGCATGTTGATTGGGAAAACCTCTTTTATATGATAAGGCAGTTCTAATTAGAAGAAAACTTACAGAACAAATCCTTGTAAAACACAGTTGACAATGTGCAGCCCATAGCTATTTTTTCTGAATTAGCTAATCCAGAACACTTTTTTCTCTGGTTCCGCCCATCATCAGCTCTTGCTGTGCCACCACCAGTACGCTCTTGAAAAAATACAACTCTTGACAGAAGAAAAGGCTGCCTACCCCACTGTTAAGAGGGGAGGGGGGAATAATTCCATACACAGATATAAACCTAAGTATTATAAAACAAAGTGTTATAATTCAAGTACACAAAACAATTGCTAGCATAGTGCAGTGTTGAAAGCGATTTGATTCATAAAATGACTTCTTTAGCCAAGCTGTTCCTGAGTCTCACTTCATTTGCATGTCCATTGTCACCTAAGTTGACCTTGCTATTCACTGATGAATTCCTGATCTCTACTTAGACTTGTTGAGAGCTTGTGCTCACCACCTCTAGAAAACTCATTGACAGTCATTCCCAACAGAGTAAACAGAAGAGCTTAGCATCTGGTGGGGCAGTTAAGGGAAATTATCATTATGTGACTAACCACATAGGATCTGTAGGACAAACTAAGTAGTATCTCTTCATCTCCTTCTTCTGAAGGGTTGCAAAACAGGGCAGCTCCTTACCTGGCTTTAAAAAGGAACAGCCAATTCTTAGCAAAGTTGTCAACAATTCCTAATTAAAGCTAAACAGGCCTCCAAGTTCAAAATACCAGAGGAAAAAACATGCGAGAGCTGTTGCCTTCATGCCCAGAAATACTGAGCTGACCACTATTGGCAACAGAAAGCTGGACTATGTGAAACATTTGTTCCAAACCAGCAGGACTGCCTTATGTTCTTGTGGCAAGATCAATCTACAGTAAGAACTGAGCAACACAGCAGACATGCCAAGGACTTCTGGGTGGTGATGTGCTTTCCCAAGCCATAAAATTTAAAATGCATTATCTAAATAATTTTTAAAAAGAAAAAATAATCCACAGTAGCACATTAATTATTGACAGGGCAATAATCATATCATAATCTGTGAATACATGATTGCAAACCATCAAGCTAATAACCATTCTCAACCTAAGATGGTGGTCATACTCTAGAGCTGTTCTGTTCCAAGTGACAGCCTCAGTGACACTAGGGTTCTGGCCCAAGGTCAAATTTCAGGTTTGGACAAGCAGAGTAAGGTGAAGTGAAGCAGGACAAGGTCACTCTAGGTTCTGGTGAGGCCAGACAAGGCAAGCATATGTAGATTCAATGGCACCCTACACAGCTTCAGGCAGGGCTCAGGCAGGAGACTCTATAAGAACAGAACTCGAATGCTGTTTCAGCAGCAGTCAACATCAGACTGAGTCATAAGTAGAAGCTGTATCGCTGAGTAGCTAGCTCCATCATCAGTGACAAAAGCCACCACATTTAAAGGGGCTCAGTCCGTTTTCTCAGTTGTCAGCTCTGATAGTGTGGGGGAGACGGTGGTTCCACTATGCTTCTAAGCTGAAGTCAGGGGAGGGCAATGTGATCTCCTTTGGCTGGAGAGTACTGGCACCAGGGCCAGCACCAGGCACAACTGGGCCCTTGGGTACCAGACTTCCCCAGACCCGGGTCACTGTGCTCTTCAATATCCCCTCTTGATGCAGGTGGTATAGGCTTAAATAGGCCCAGCCACCCCACCTACCTCCCACGTTGCCACATAACCACATCAGCATGTTGTGCATGCACTCCTGCCATTACCCAAGATGGTAGAGGGGGCATCAACCTCTTAGGGATGCCCCTGCCACCATCCTGGGTGATGGCAAGCATGCACTGGTGTGGGAGATAGGTGGAGTGGGTGGGCCTGTTTAAGCCTGTTCCATCTACATCAGTGGGTGTTGCCTGGGAAGGTGGAGATCTCACTCCATGTTCCATGGCAGCATTAGGTCACTGGGCATGATTTGCCCCATAACCCAATGCTGGCATGGATCATGGACAGAGACCCTTGTCCAGTGCCTAAACTGCCCCCCCCCACTGACATCAGATCTGACTGGCACAATGGGCTCCTCTAGTGCCAGTGCTTTCTGTTTAGTAAGGACATCAGGCTGGCTCTGAGGGCAATTCCCTGTCCCATTCTGAATATGAGGAGTCCAACCCCAGCAACATGACTCAGGCATGCATTATGCATACACATAGACAAAGGCAAATAAAAAACAAAAAAACCTTGAGTAATCTAACAAACATGCACTATATACAAAATAGGATTATACAGCCAGGAGACTGGCTGCATACTATAGCCAGCATGGATTTTTCACATTCTGCAATGTTAAATTGAAAATACCCCCATGCCATTCTGATGGTTCCCAAAAGTTCATTTCAAAATAAAACCTTACAAAACCTATAGTCCTGAACTCAGAAATTCTTGCTTATCAACCCTATAAGTTTCCATGGTGATACACAAAACAGTCAGAGAGAACTGAGAGTTCAAAGTGTAAAACAAGACCAAAAAAAATCCAGACTTGGACTTTTTCTGTCAGGGGTCTCATAATTTGTTGAAATTAATTAAAAATCAGCCATGTCATAGAATACCTCTAAACCTGTTACTGACCTTGCCCCATACTCTGACCTTAATCTTCTGCAGTTTAAAAGTTTAAAAGTGCCTAGCTAATTTTTAATTAATTTAAGAAATTTAACACTGAAGTCCATTATTGCGTGGGGCATGCTCAGTAAGAACCAAGTAAGAACCAATGGTCAGCGTTCTAAAAGCCAGACTCACAGCTGCTGGGCTTGGCTAATCAGGGGCCCACACCCATGCCAAACATTGATTCCATTTGAAACAATCATGGCTTCCCCAAAAGAATCCTGGGAAGTATATTTGTGAAGGGTGCCGATAGTTGTTAGGAGACTCCTATTCCCCTGACAGAGCTCCAGTGGCCAGAATAGTTTAACAGTCAGCCCCTCTTCTGGGGATGGTAGCTCTGTGAAACAAATAGCCCTGTCTCCTAGCAACTCTCAGCACCCTTCACAAACTACATTTCCCAGGAATTTTGGGGGAAAGCCACGACTGTTTAAAGTGAAATAAAGGTCTGGCATGGGTGTGGCCAGGGACAGCTTTGGTTTAAATTTGGGTGGGAGACTACATGTGCCTGCTGTAGAATAAAAAGGTGGGGGAAAGTCTGAAAAACAATGATACTGTTCACAATGTTTTCCTTTTAGAAAGGAAAGGGGCTTTCCCTCTGCCCAGTGCCCACCCACCCAATCTCCTCCCCTCCTCTCCCTCTTCCCTCCACCTTCCTCCTTTTCCCCCTTTCGCCCTGCCTGCTCCAAGTCAGTTTCACCTATCCTAAGCATGATTGTACAGGAGTAAATCCCATTGAACTCAAAAAGCATGCAAATGATCAACCCTGCTCTCCCCTCCTCCTCCCTTCTATCCCCTCCCTCATGTTAGGCACAGGTTATCAAATTCCCCACCCTTTTGTCCCTTCCCTCCCCCTTCCAATCCCCTCCCTCCCCCTCCCTAATCCCATCCCCCTCTTTTCCCTATCTTTCTTCTACCCTTTCCTGTCCCCTCCTCCTCCTCCTCTATGGTCAGTTTTACCTATTCTAAGCATGAATGCATGGGAGTAAATCCCATTGAACTCAATAAGCATGCAAATCAAACCTGCTCTCCCCTCCCCCTCTCACTTGCTCCCCTCCCCCTCCTACTCTCTGCCCTTCCTCCTCCTGTTACCTAATTCTTCCAAGCTACACAGGAAGTGGATTGGACTGTGAAAGACCAACCCAAATTGAGTTTGCATTTTGACAAATTTGTAGGGCAGTACAATATCTCAGAGAGGAAGTCAGGTCTCCTGCTCCCTTGGTGCATTCACCATCACTGCCCAATTTCTCTGCTTTTTAAAGTTTGATAGAAATATCTGTTGGCTACAGGTACGTTCTTCAACCGCAAGAGGGTTTTTTTGCCTATTAGTGAATATTAAAAATCCTTTACACAAGTGGTTCCATAGAATGAGTAAATTAAACAGAACTCTGATTTTCTATATGAACAGATTTCCATGAAATTTGGTATGAAAATTTCATAAATAAATATGAGACTGATTAAATTTAACATCTTTTTATTGGACCAAACATTTTTTAAAATATTTCAATACGTGAATTTTTCATCATATTGTATGTTCAAATATATCAATTTGTTGTTATGTGCCTTCAAGTCGACTACGACTTATGGCGACTATGAATCAGCAATCTCCAACAGCATCTGTCAAAATATATCAATAAGAGGTATAAAAAAATCCTTTCCAAGAATCAGGGTCTCCAGTTTTGTGGAAGCAAGACTGCTTCAGATATTTCAATAAATAAGTACACAAATACTTTAAGTTATGTTTTCAAAGTTTTTTTATAGTTAAAGTATTCACTACAGAGGTATTTATTTTGACAGTACTTTACAATGTGAATGGGGGTACCGAAGTGGGATTTCCTTACTTATAAATAGTTCAGCATACATATTGTAAAAGTAGAAAGAATTTTAGAAGATTCATTCTCATTGGTTTTATGTCTTGGTTCAACTGGATCCAAAGTTTTGCTCTTGAAGTAACAGTGTGGCCTAGAGAGATTAGAATGAAGCTGGGGGCATACTCCTACCATGCTGCTGACACAGTTTACATGTCTGTGGTGTTGCTTGTGACAGGAGTAAAAGATGGTGGCAATAAGCTTGTGAAATTCTGAACCGGGCTGCAGTTTCCCCACAGCCAACTGACCTTGGCCACTGAAACACAGCAGCTCAGCAGCAACGATAACAGCATGTTTAGTTTCTCTTAAAACAACATGTGTTTTAAATATGTTCCTAATGCAACTATAAACCACCATGTGAAAAGGAGACTCCAGCTACATAATTTCTCATCCATTTGTCTTAGGCTAGAACACCCACAGCTATAAAGACTTGCCTACCAAGCCGGTATCCATCCATTTCTGATATCTGTATCCCACCCTTCCTCCTATTATAAATATCTTTATCAGACGACAGGACACATGAAAGGTTAAAAAAAACTTTTTTAAAAAACATTGTTTCCATGGTGATATTCAAGGGGAAAAGAGCAATCAAGCAGCAATAAGCAGAGTGACATTGAAGATTTATTGGTTTACTTCTGCATAGTGCTGAAACCGGTCACCTCACGCAGCGTCAAACACGTACAACTTGTCGATACTGACACAGAGCCAAACAGCAGGAGGATAGCTCTTTTCGTTCTTGTCAAGCTTTACGTTGATGGGGACCTCTGACAGTTACTGAGAGGGGACAACAGGGAACAAGATGAGCAAAGAGGGGGAAAAATAACCAGCTTCTTTGAAAGGCCTAAGGCTCCTTGCAGATTACGTCAAAAGAGGCAGTGGGCAAGACCTTATGGAGCATCATCTGACTCATATCAAAGAAAAGGCTAACATGAAATGCTTCAGAAAGCAGACGACTAACTGATCATTGCTGATATACCACAAGATGATTCCTTTATGATAAACATTGACGACAACTTGTGACCAGAGCGCTGTTACAACACTAATTGTCCATGAAAGCTGACCTGCAGCAAAGAAGCAGAGTTCAGTTTCAATAGGCCTGGCTCAAGAGTACAAACATGATTGCACATGACAGAAGACATCCACGCATCAAAAATCTCTGAAAAAGTCTGACATGACTTTACACACTGTAAGAGGGAAGGAGCATAGAGCTTACCAGTGTATTGCTTAGGAAGCTAACATTTCCTTCAAGATCTTCCAAAGCTGAAACAAACAGGATACAACTTACAAGCCCAAAGAGTTGCTATTGTATATTTAAATTGTAAAGATTGTTTACATATATATAACAAACAAAGATCTATTCCTAGCTGCCACTGGAAATCCTCTCACCCTCCAATCTGAGGAGTATATGAACAGAAGTCTCAAATCTCTTCATTATAGCACATGTATGGCTTGGTTTATTGTACTTATAGTTGACTGCTTTATGCCCTGGATTTTAAAGATACATTAAAATCTCAATTTCTCAGTTTTTTCTAGTAATTAGAAACCTGGGACTACATGCATAAGACAGATAATATATCAGCTTTTTATATTTTATGGAAGAATTTCAGCCACTGCGATATTCCTGGGAGTAAGGGGCAAACTAGAATTGCTAGGGACAGCCCTGGTTTGTTTTTGCTAAACTACAACTCCCGTCATTCCTGACCATTTGCTATATTTGCTGTGGCTGATGGGAACTGTAGGCCAGCAACATCTGTAGGATCAAAGGTTCCCCACAATTGCTATAGGCTCTTTCACCCCACCCACCCCCACAACCAAAAAATTGTTCCAGTACCTGAAGTGATCTGGGCCAGAGCAACAGAACAGGAGAAGGTAAAATGGGTGAATAAAGAAGGTTCAACACCTCCTATCCATGTGCCTCTTTTGTTGTAAATATATATATACACATCACTACCTGCTTTATATGGTACAGGTACGTGAGCAAGCATGCCTAAGCATCTTTACAAGACACATGCTGCATAAGTACAATGGCATTCTGTTCTCATCTGTATTCTAGCTTAGGTGCAACTGCAAACATCCTTCTAGAAAATACAAAAAGGACACACATACTCTTATGGTCATGTATTGAACTCACTAATCAGTGGTATCTGAGCCATTATATATGCACATGGATATACACATTTGTAAACATCTGTACAGTAACAAAAACTGCTATTTAGTGCACTCAGAAATTAGACTTGTGCAAATCCCACTGATCATCAATGGGATTTAAGGACCAACAGTCTGCTGATTTCAGCAGGATATACACTTTTAAATGCCTCCCTCCACCAAAAAGAAAAGGAAAACCCTGGATAATTTTTAAAAGTATGGAAAGTAATTTTCTCTATTTTTACTTAACTCACTATCTGACATGTATTTTGGGATACTAATGCTGAACAGAAATGATTTAGTGATCAGGATAGGAAAATGTGATTCCTTCTCTCAAAGCATTCTTATAACTATTTTGTTTACAAAAATAAAGTAGTAATAAACAAAGTCAAATTTACATGTTACTGTAAAGACTGGCAAATTTGCAATGTTCTGTAAAGACTAGTGCATGACATTATTAAATAGAAGAATCCCCCAAATGTAAATAAATTAGATTTCTGGTCATAAGCTGTCAGAGTGATTTAATATTGGGATATATTTTAAATTTTTAGGAGTGGCTGAATCAGAAATGGAGGTTTGAACATATATTATAATTTACAATTATTGTGACATTTCAGTTCTTAATAAGCTAAAAGAAATATATGTCTTTCTCTGCATTAATTTCAACTGCATTAAATTATTATGCATTATTATATCTCTTTAAATATAGTGAGGCCAAAAGTGATATTTTAAATCCCCATTTTCTAATTCTCAAACTTTCAAAATTTGAAAGCATAAAAATAAAGAAAAATTCTAATTTATTATAAAATAGTTAAATATGCTTTTGAACCAGTTCAGTGCCTAAACTAATCTAAAGTTTAAACGCCTTAAAATTAGAATAAAACTGAATTAGGTTAATTATTCACTTGAATTAATAATTATGCATTTAAGTTTTTTTTAACATATTACAAATCAGTATAGCAGAAAAGGCACCTGCAACAAAATATTGCAGTGTGGAATGCTTCTGTTCACTCTTTCAGTCAGCCAACCAGGATTTCATTCACAGCACTCCATTTTATTCCCCTCCTATCTGGTTTTCTATCTGCCCCCACTCCCAATCCCCCATAGTCAGATAGCATTCCATGGCTACTAAGCACACACAGTCCTCATCTGACTGATCTTAGGGTTCCATCCCACCCCCAGGATTCTCCCCCCAAAAGTACCTTGGGGTTACCTGAAGTCTACTGGTATCCCCTAGTGTAGCCTTTCCCAGCTAGTGGGCCACCAGATGTTGTTGGACCACAACTCCCATCAGCCTCAGCCAGCATTGCCAATGGTCAGGAAAGGTGGGAATTGTGGTCCAACAACATCTGGTGGCCCACTAGTTGAGAAAGGCTGCCCTAGTGTCTGTGGATAGTACTACAAAAGCTACCACACTCATCTGAACAATGGAAATAGAGAGAATCATGAGACCAAAAAAAGTGAACCAACAAAAGCCAAAAGGAAAGGAAGGTAAACAGATATTCGCAAAAACAAAAAAAGTAGCATGACAGGAAACTTCAAAATCACGTAATAGCCATATCCCTAATGCCTGATTTATTTGTGTGCATTTTAAAATCCAACATATTTAAACAAAAATGCAAAATTCAGAATGAGAGCATCATGGGGGGAAAAATTTGCATCAAGTTTCTCGGTTTCTATTTAACCAACTACAGAATTCAGGAGTTTCTAAAACACCTGCCTGCTAATAAAGTTACAGTGGAGTGCAAGGTGTGGGGCAGGTCCTAATAACAAACATTCCATCCTGTCTCTGGAAAAAATCCTTATTTTTACCCTTTGAATATGGCTTTTAAATATTATTAGTGTGCACACATGCCCACGAGAGACAGTCAAGATTTCAGCATTCTCCCTCAGGCCTCTATAAGTTAAATCCTTGGGTGGTACCAGGGGGTGGAGGAAGATGCATTGTGACTCTAGTACAGGGGTTCTCGAACTATGGTCTACAGACCATCATGGTCTGCAAGCTTAATTCAGGGGGTCTACAGGATTTGTGGTTGAAGATGGGAGATAGCACATCCATTTAATTAAATATTAGTACTGATTTTTAATTGTGTTTTATTGCTTTTATTTCTTAAATTGTATTTTATTGTATTACAGTTTGATTTCTATGGAATTCAAATTGTAACATAATAAAATACAAGAAATAAAGGAAGCAATAAAATACAATTTAAAATCATACAGCATATAGCACAGCAAACAGCAATTGCTATAATAGGCAGAAAAGCCATTAAGCAGTCTGCAAAAACCCTCAGCAAATTTCCACAGGGAAAAGGGTTTGGCAACCACTGCTGTAGTACATATACATAGAAATACACACATGGGTACAAAATGCCAACTCACTACTTTCCTTCCATTGGCCTATATTATTAAACATTCTAAAGTTTTATTTTTAAAAAAAACATCCTGTTACCCTTACTTTATTAACAATCATTGTTTTAGAAGACAGTGTTGTACATACTATTGCAGCGTAAGCTAATAAGCAAGAGAGAGAGAGAAGAGCCCTCCATGCATGTACACTGGAATTATGATGTATCTGACCTTTCACTTAATTGATGGAGTCTGAAAGGAAAAGTCTGTGTCCCCCCCCCCAGTAGCATGTACACTCATACACGTGCAGCAGAGTTAACATATTTTTAAATGTTTCTCTGAGGCAAAATGGAGGTGTGACAGGAACAGTGGGTGACCAGGGCAGGTAACCAGAAAATAGGACCTGCCTCTTGTAAATAGGGAGGCAGAAAAACTGTGAAGAGAAGCTTTGTTTTTGGAAATAACTGCTTATTGGTGTTATACAAAACATTTCTATGCTGCATAAGGATGTTGAATTCTGACAGGAACAGAAATTGCTGGTGTTTGTTTATTAGTCCCATGCCCAGAATAGAAATCAATCCAGCAAATACAGTTGGTATTTGCTTTACTTTCCGTTCGCAAATGATACATAATTGCTGACTTTCCCCTCACATTTGCATTGTGATTCGTTTGCATTGAAATGAATGGCTTTTGCACTGAAATGAATGTTGTGGAGTAACATAATTAATCATGTAATTAATTACATGATTAATTAACTAAAATTCCACCACAGTGAACAGCAAGATTAATAATGTAGTTTTTGTTTGAAGCCAGGCTGCAGCAGAATGGAAACAGCACTGCATGCGACACACACAGGTTGTAATAGAAATAAATGCCTTCTTATATCCCTAATACTGCCTTTCAGCTCCAAAAAGAGCTCCCGAGGCAGTTTGCAACAATATAGACTTAAAAAGAGTACTCAACCCACAATAAAACAAAGTCAAAATTAGACAAAATTAAAACACGTTAAAAACCTAGCAGAAAATATCTAAATTATCCACCTAAATGGTGCTACGCTAAGCTCCCTTGGGACAGAGTTTCACAATTGGGGGGGCCTGTCTCTTGAAAGGCGCTGTCCTGTGCCCCACAACTGAATCTGCCTTTGCGGTGGAGCACAGAGCAGGGCCACCAAAAATGACTACAGTTGATGGAGAGGTTCCTACATAAGATATTGGTTTTTTCACAAAACATGGTTCAACATTATTTAGAGATTTACACTTAATAACCAGCACCTTGTAGACTGCACTAGTTAGAGGCACAGTCCAAAGAAAGCATTCCTTTTTTGCTAGACAAAAAAGTACAAATAACTGTTTGGATATCTAAAGGCCTATATACTATTATTAGGCTGCAATCCTATACACAATTGTGAGTCCCACTAAAATCAGTGGGCCTTGCTTTTGAGTAGACATGAATAGGATTGCACTGTCAGTGGGCCTTCATTATCAAGAGTTGCAAGGGTTCATTTAAACCTCCCTTTTCTTCAGAACACATCCATGTTGGGAAAACTTTTGACACAATACATCATTGCTTCTCTAATCCTAAAGGGCATTTGCAGAATGGGCAGACAGAGGAACCCATTTATAATGGCTTTACGGACTAATAATTTTAGTCAAAGGTCAAAGTTGGCAATGGTCTCTGAAGAATAGTACAGCAGGAAGATCAAAGTAATAGTTAAAAATCATTACATATAATCAATGCCGAGCAAGCACACCATTAAAGGGCAAGGCAAAGAAACAGTCATTACTGACAAGAAAACAGAAAGTGGCAGCCAACAGGAACTTAGATGAGATACCCTGTAGCCCAAAGATACAAGGGGGATGCTAGTCTAATCAAGCTGAATATGTTCACTTAATCACTTCACACATAAAGATCTAGTGCAAATACAGTGTTAATAAGTATAATATATTGTGCTACAGGGTTACTACACATTAATCGCAAACGCAAACCTAGTAAAAATACTAGCTAGTCATTTTGAAAAAGGCAGAATTAGTCAACCAACAATTTTTTCAAAAAATGTTTCTGGTCTTCAGATTGTTTTTAAACTGGTGCTGCTTTTCCCTTGTCCATAAAAGAAAATTCTTTATCTCAGCTGTTACCCCAAATCTTTAGATCAGCATTCACTGAAGCTCCCAACAAAAGTATGTTCACTTAACCTAAAGGAGCATTCCCATTGAGCCACAGCTTTGGTTATCTTGGGCTGCAATTCTATGCATACTTAATTCTAAGTAGAAATGTAAAGGATTGCACGGTAAGTATTCTGAATTCCTTCAAAGACATTTGGATTAAAAAAAAAATCTAATTTTTAATCACCAATGGATATTGGGAAGGAAAATCATTTTCTTTCAATTAGATTCTTATAGGAACTGAGGAAATTCACAAGTTTAGGGAAGATGAACTGAATGAGAGGAAAGAAAGGCTGAGAGGCAGTAACTGGCCCAAGATCACCCAGTGGGCTCGCTCCATGGCCAAATGAGGATTTGACCCCTGGCCTCCCAGGTCCTAGTCCAACAATCTAACCACTATACCACACGGCCTCTCTTTATCCACTTTATAACTTGAAAATAGATGTTCTCTGGACTCTGGAAAAAATCCACTTATAACATTTGTCTTCCTCTCAGCTTCAGAAAGGGCTTCCTTATTAGCTCATGTAGAATGCTATCAGATCCCCTGCACAACTGTGGTGATGTGACAGATTACCTTTCATCCCTAAAGTTTTGTGTAGTTGTAAATTTTCCTCAGCTTCCACCCACCAATTCAGACACAGACTCATAAAGAGAGAAAAGGCAAGTAGGCAATTTTATTTATTTTTCAGCCACTATTCTAACAAATATCCAAGGCACTTTACAAACAAAACAATATGCAATGTTAAAAACAAAAATATCCATAAAACTTTTTTTAAAAATAAAATAAACGCATAAAACAGATTGGAACAGACTGTGGAAGATACAGCTTTTTCTAACTAGAAACACAATAATAATTTGTTGGTTCCCTAAGAGGAACGACAGCAGAAAAACATCACCAAAGGGCAATATTTTTCTACTTAGTAAGATAGTTTCTTTATTGGTACAACAGCAATCCTGTTTTGCTCTTCCTGGTAGTACTCAATTTGAAATTCTCCTTCCACCTTTTTTATATTAACTCTGATTCTTTGCCTGTTTCTCATTTCACATTCCCAGACATAAAATTGCTCAAAATTAGCTCGTATTTGTAAGTAATAACAATAAACTAGGACTGGCATATTTGTTTCTTTGAATATATCACTAAATCCCCCTGGGAAATGGTCTTCCATATTCATTCAAAAAAACATTCTGACTAGTCAAGGAGACAACCATAGGGTTGGTTCCAGAGATTCTGACCCATTGCTAGAAATATTGATTACTACAGTTTTCAACAGCAGAAAGTAGAGCAAAACAAAACTAAACCATGACAAGTTACATGACAATGCATGCATATACATATGGCATTTTTGTTTGTGTGATGGTACTGTACTAAGAACTGTCACCTTTTTTCTTTTCTTTTCCTGCCCTTGGCAGCCATTTTATTCTGGCACCATAAGTACCTTAGTCAAAATATCTTTAAAAATCTCTCTCTCTCTCTCTCTCTCTCTCTCTCTGTGTGTGTGTGTGCATGAAAATAAAAATGGGGTGCTAGTACTCATATCTTGATAAAAGCATCATGCGTGTCAGCACAAAAAAGTTGATGTGGGCAGCAAAGTACTGTCACAAAAAAGCACTATACACACACACACACATATTGAAAGAGAGAGACAGACAGACAAGACAGGAAAGAAAATTATATTTGTTTTGTTGCTTTTAGTTCTACTTCCTGGATTGGAATCACATGTTCAGAGACTTTACCAAGGAAAGAAGTCCATGAGCTCTTTTATCCACACTTTTTGCTGCATACCAATGATAATATGAAGATAGCCATGCCATTTCTAGTACATACAGAAGAAAATAGGGTCCAGCCAAAGCTATACTAGCTTTGGTGAACATTGATGGTAGTGTTAAAAAATACTTGCCCATTGATAAGTTTTTCAGTAGTCCTACCTAAAATGTTTGACTTTTCATACACATAGGCCTCACTTCCTCCCAATCTCAATTGTCTTCACATCTTCCCTGACATCATAATGTAGCCAAATCTGTGCTTTATTTTGACACCATCCCATTCACTGTGAAGTGTTTGGATGGATCACTGAGACCAATTTAGGAAGGAGAAAGCAGAGCAGCGAAGGGGGCAAATAGCACTAAAACTGCTGCATCTAAGTTCAAAAATGGCCCTGAAAAGGGCTAGAAAAAGCAAGTATTTTCAAAAAGCGTGTTTCAGAAAAAAATTATTCACCAAAATGGCTGTTCTCAACATGGAAATCAAAATGGGATTGCTGACACATTAATGTGAGTCTTTACACATGCCTACTTTTAACAACTACCATGCTGCTTCTGTGATAAGACAGAATCCACAAGTTAGGGTATAAGTGAATCCACATGTTAAGGTGGAGGTATAAGTTTACATGTAGTTGTATGCTCATCATGACTTACCACGTGACCAATATTCATCCATATTCAACTTTGAAGCTTATAGAAAGAGACAATGTCTACACATCAGTCTGCTTTACATCAAACTAAAACTAAAGGTAACCAAAGTTCCAGTTGTGTGTGGGTGTCAGATTGGATTTTTTAAAAGAAGGAGGTGAAATGGCAAGGTTCACCTGCCTTAAGGCATGCCATATGATTTGGAAGCCTATCCCAGATGTCTGAGAGTAACAGAAATGCACTCTGCACATTCTCAGCTAAGGTTTCTCTTTCTTGAAACTCATGTTGCAATGCAGTCCCATGCTACTGAAGAAAGGTTTCATAGCTAAACCTGGTAATCCCCGCCACAAATTAAATTTAGGAGACTGACCATTCCCTGCACCTAAGAGTGTAAGAGTCTATTTTACCACTGGAGTGTCAGATGGTCAGTTTCAAGGGCTAGCCAATATATGAGAGGCAGAAAGTCTGGATTTGGGAGCTTAGGTTGTAGCACAGGACTGACTCTCTGCAAGAACCCCACCAGGAACAGAAGGATTCTGGGGATCAGCAGCAGGCTTCCACAATTTGTTCACCATGGCAACCTTCCTCTAAAATGAGGAGCTACAGAGGTGGGCGAGGATCATTCCAGTAATTCTGTATAAAATCCACCCCTTCCCAAGCTCCAAGGATGGGAGGGAAAAGGGTTCCCCTGGCTGTGGAGGGAGTGACTTGGCTATGGAGTGGCCAGACAAGCAAGTGCCTTTTCCTGGTTTTCCTGCAGAGAAGGGTTGTGACCAGCTTTTTGGTCACTGTGAGGCCAAGGTGGCTGTAGTGCTTTGGCTGTGCAGGGCCAAACCAGTTCCTGGCAGATGCTATTTTTGGCTCAGCCAGACAAAAACTGTAGACTGCTGGGAAGTTGTATTAGTGCCCTGACTCAAATGATCTGAAGTGACTCCTGAGACCTGCAACACTCAGCAGGGATTATTTCCTGAAGTGCATGGTTTCTGGCTCAAATCCTGCAGCATGTGACATAAACAACGAACATCTAGCTGATATAGCAGTGAATGTGACATTTGGCATAATCTAATGATTAAAACAACAATAGCAGGATCAGGACTTTTTCAGAGAAATGCAAATACTGAAATAGATGACATGGAATTTTTCTTTCCTATATTGTTTTGTGGAATGCCACATAATCAACCAATTCACTCCTTTCAGTTCCAAAACATGCAGCTTAACCTTACGAAAAGACACTTCAAAACACTGCTTGATAACTGAGAATATTGCATTTCTTCTTCCAGGTGCTGCAAATTATCTAATAAACATAAACTGATTTCCATAAGAAATGCTAGCCTCGTCATACAACCTTTGTGTATATTTTTAAAAGTCCTTGATTTTGAAATAGTTGAAAGTATTGTGTCAGAACAAAGTGAAAGAGGTATCATTAGCCTTCAAATCTGACAAACAAGAGAGATGTAAACAAGTGTCAAGATAATTAAAATGGTATTGTTCACTTTTTAGAAGAAAAAATGGATTGTACAAGAAATATTAAGCTAACAAAGCAAGAACAAAATATGAAAAAGAAAAAATGACACTTATCTGCAAAATTCATAAATGTGTCTTTTGTATAACTATAATGATCATATTTTATGCTGTCATTTTACATTTAATTGCTCGCCCTGGTACTTTTCTTCATAGAAGCCATCAGTACCCCACAGAGCCAGATGCTGAATTGCAAAAAAACATACTGTGACCACAGACTTATAGGAAAGTAACTTTGCTGAGCTGTGGTGTATGACAAGTTAATTTTTGCAATTACACTTTCCCAAGAATAAATGAAACCGCAGGCCATTACTATTCTGTATCATTAAAAAGAGGAGGGGGGGAAGTCTCGATCATAATGCCCTCAAAATCAGTTTTCCATTATTTTGACATATGAAAGCAACTTCTCAAGCTGTTTTTCTCCAATATGACCTAGTAAAATAAGCACTACCTTGGCTGAAATGCATAAACATCTTTAGCTGTGAAAAGACAGGGAAAGCTACAGTCTACGGTTAATATGCAATGCCAAACTATCACATGGTGAGGAAGAGATATGTTCAATGCTGCGTGAGAAGTATCTCACTCACAGCTATTTGCTCGGCTACATTATATCTGATATAAAGTATTAAAGAGATAAGGTTGTTCAGCTGTCATGCAGACTGGAACTATTCCCTGCTCATTCATCTAGCCACAAGATGTAAAATGTACCAAAAATCTAAACACCTGCAGTGTCCATCACTGTCAAATCCACTGGGCAATCAAACAGCAGGAGAGCACCTATTATTACGGAACATGGCCTGTACATATTCTGTAACTGTGCATATATTACATGAAATGAAACAGAGCAGGGTATTTAAAAAAATAGAACATTAACACAATTTAGCAGTATTGGGAGCATTTTCTCACATAAACTGGGACGGCTTTTCATTTACTTTATAGTTGCTTTTTCTGCTTCTAATAACTAGCATACCTTTTAAAAAACACATTCAAAATTCATAGAAAATTGGGTTTCTGCTTTCTTCTCCGTCGTGGAAGCCCAAAGGGCCATGTTCGAACAAGCAACCAGGCTGGTAAATTCTATCCATCCACATACTTGTGCTTTGGCAAATCTTTGAAGTGTTTCTGGTTTGTACAGAACAATCTGGAAAACCATTCCATGGAGGGAATGAGGTACCATGGCATGTGTAAAGCAGTCTGAAGACTGTAGATACTATGTACAAGTAGGTTGCTCAAGAGCACCCAAAGCAGCATCCCAATAGGGTTACCAGGTCTCCGTTTTTCGGCCAGAGTCTCTGGTTTTTTGGGGGCCCTCCAGCTCTCTGGCTAGCACCCCTTAATCAATTTAAAAAACAAAATTAAGTTTCTAGGTGGTCTGCTTCCCGAGATATACACCAAAACATCAACTGCCCCCGCACGACTGTTAAATGTTTTACACATCTTTACACCAACTCCTAGCTCTAACTACAACTCCCATCAGCTCAATCCAGTGGCCATGCTGGCTGGGGCTGATGGGAGTTGTAGTTTAAAAAAGTAACTTTTTCAAGCTCTGGCTCTAACCCTGCCCTTTCAGGATTGCAGCCAATAAATGAAGCCAGGTTGTGACTTGTTGATCCAGGCATGCCTAGGCTTAATTTCAATGTCAGAAAATGGTGGCTTTGAGATTTTGCAGTTTGCGTAAGTAATAAGGCTTAAAGTTTTTTTTCTCTTGTGTGCAAGAATCAGACCCTGGGCTATGAAATATGAAAGTATTTAATCCAATACTTGCTTTCCATGTACCTGGAGTAAACCCCATTGAACTCCATTAGGACTTACTTTGGGGTAGACATGGTTAGGATTGTGCTGTAAATTAATGGGACTTTTGAGTAAACATAGCACAGACTTGTGTTTGTGTTGTAAATCTTTCTCTCCCCCTCTCTCCCCCTCCAATCCTATTTTAAAGCAATTAGGCAGGGTTACCTAGGTATCACAGTTTTTATTATGTAGGAAACTAATATTGATTTTTTTAAAAAATGTTCCTCAATGACCAACTGGTTTGACAATAAACTATTATATGGGGTGTATTTTTACACCTGCAAGTGTGTGTGTGTGTGTGTGTATGGAGCCTTTCCAATCACCACGTAGGGTTGGTGATTGGAAACCAAGGCAGCTCACAATACAAATAAATCCCTTTAAAAACCAATAACCATTAAAAAAAAGTATAAACAGTTGCAAAACAGCTTAAAGTGGCATGATTCTGAATTTTGGGTTGCGTGAATGAAGTTAATTTATTTTTATTTATTTATTTATTTATTTATATCCCGCCCTTCCTCTCAGTAGGAGCCCAGGGTGGCAAACAAAAGCACTAAAAACACTTTAAAAATCATAAAAACGGACTTTAAAATATATTAAAACAAAAAAATTTAAAAAACATTTTTAAAAGCTGTGATACCAAAATTTATTTATGTATTTTATTTACAACAGTTATAGACTGCTTTATTGTAAAAAAATCTCAAAAGCGGTTTACAGAAAGAATTAAAACAATAACATTATTGGCAAAGACTGTTAAAGACATGGATTGAAAAACATTCAAATTAATACAACCAATAATGAGTTAAAAACAGATTTAAAAACACAATAGCTTCTACATGCGTGGATAGGCTTGCCTAAACAAAAATGATTTTAGCAGGTGCTGAAAAGAGGCATCTCCCTAATGTCAATAGGCAAGGAGTTCCAAAACGTAGGTGCTGCCACTTCGTTGTTGTTGTTATGTGCCTTCAAGTCAACTTATGATGACCCTATGAATCAGTGACCTCCGAGAGCATCTGTCATGAACCACCCTGCTCAGATCTTGTAAGTTCAGGTCTGTGGCTTCCTTTATGGAATCAATCCATCTCTTGTTTGGTCTTCCTCTTTTTCTACTCCCTTCTGTTTTTCCCAGCATTATTGTCTTTTCTAGTGAATCCTGTCTTCTCATTATGTGTCCAAAGTATGATATGTGTCCAAAGTCAGAGGAAGGCAATGGTAAACCACCTCTGAATACCTCTTACCATGAAAACCCTATGAACACAGTATCCAAAATGCTGCCACTTTACAGGACTGATTTCTTACAAGAGCAGAACAAGTACTATGTGGCACCCATAACATGGAAAGCACAGCTTGAACTTGGCCTGGCAGCAAATCAGCAATCAATGCAGATTTCAGAGCAGAGGTATTATGAGCTGATAGGATCTCACTCATGTCAGCAATCATGCTGCAGCATTCTGCATTAACTGACTGGCTGCAAGGATTTTCTTAGTTTGGGTTTTCAGTTATGAATCCTGACTGGTTGTGGGATGCTAAGTTGTTTGCCTTACTCATAGGAATCTTGTTGTGTTTGGTATGGTATTGCATTTAGGAAAGCATCACAGTATTATTACTCACTGGAATTGGGTTGGCTGTCAAAGTGAGTTTATAGCAGCCCACAAGGTAGACAGAAAGGGTAGAAAATCTTCTTACTCTTACTAATTTCTCAGACCTCTTTCTGAAGTGAAGGGTCAAATCTGTAAAGACGTATGGAGCACCCACATTAAAAGATAAGGGCAGGGCATTCCAGGCAAAAGATTGCCAACCCTGCTTGGATATGGATGTCTTTGCAGAGGATCCCTAGTCAAGCTTTACCAACAGCACAATCCAAACTATATCTACTCAGAAGTAAGTCCTGTTGAGTTCTATGGGGGCTTAGTCCCTTAGTACGTGTGTTTAGAATTGCAGCCTTCAGGGACATCCATCTTTACTCCCGAATGCTCCCATCTAACATCTCCACAACACTAGGCTCCTTTCTTCCTACAGAGGCCTTCTGGTGACTGGCCTGGCCTGAAGGCACTTAAACCCTTCTTGCCGAAAGCAAGTAGGCTAGATTAAATGTTCCCTATCCGGGCTCCATCTTTTAGCTAAGATGTCTAGCTTAATTTCCAGTCAGATATTTTTTTAATTGTACGCTCCAAGCAACTGTGATTGATGCTTAATGTATCATGCTTAATGACATCACTTGGGCCTGCCCCATGACATTACTCAGGCCCGCCCCATGACATCACTCAGGCCCGCCCCTAAAATCTCAGGTTTTGGGATGCTTCTGACCTGGCAACCCTACATCCCAAGCATATATTCTATTTAAAGTTACCCATTCTGTTTAAATTTACCACTGAAGAATGCTACCATGACTTCCTTGGAATTTGCTGGTCAGGCAAACTCATGTCAGTATGATAAATTTACCTCATTTAGGGCACGAGATTTTGGGCAGTCCTGCTTGCTCAAAAGCCTGGGGAGTGCAGGCAAAATAATTACTATTAATACTACATTTACATTAAAAGTGCTAACAGTGTGAACATATTGGTGTCTGTCCTGATACCTTACAGTTGACAGTGAGTTGACTGGATGGAACAAGGTGGCTCAGGAAGCAATTTGCTGAAGGACTTGAATGTAAAGATGGAAGAGGTTTAACTGAGAGACAGTGGGGGTTTTGAAAAAACATACAGGTTCTCCAAGGTCAATGGAACTTAGCCCTAGATCTATTCAAACAGATCCTATAAAACTAGCTATGAGGACCTTAGCAATTATCAGATACCAGGTATCAAGGCCATATGGTGGTCCCCATTAACACAAGTGAACATACCCCATCTCACTTGAAACTCTTTTATTATTCCAAGTAAAGAATCACACAGGAATCTTAAATATGCAATATTCCTTTACTTTCTCCATCAAAATAAAAGCTGGTTACTTTTGACAACTATTTATGGAATTGGTAGTAAAATGTTTCACAGTATTTGTTCACATAGCACTGCACATACTAAAAGCGCTCAATGAAGTGATCAAAGTTTAAAACTTAGTAACAACATTTACATATTTATATATATAGTCCAAACATTGAAAACAGTACTGACTATAGTTTTTTAAAAATTGTTTGCCACATTTTTTTTCAATTTGTTTTCAAACATCCTTTCTCATCTGCCATCCTTTGATACTCTGGTATTGATAGTGGAGTCAGCCATTAACGATCTGATTCAATGTATGACACACAGATCTACAAAAAGATTTATATAATTTCGCTATAATATTTTGCTGTACAATGCTTGTTATAAAACAGTATTACAAAAACCAATTATATCTTTTCATTCTCTTTTGCTTAATTAAAGCAAAAAGCATCACTATCTTTCTCAGCAGTAATCATGTGGAAGCTGTATAGCACAGATACAGTAATTAACTTAACCTTATCACTTAACTGTATTGGGTCATTCAAGTGAGGCACAGTATCAAAGCTCAGAATCAATGCTGTAATGCTAACATCTGAAGTAGTTCAGAGATTGAATAATGCCATCTGTGAATGGACAGTCTTTGTTCCTGCTTAGCTATGCTGAATAAATGCTCCTGCTCATAACTTTAATATGTCAGCTTAACCATTTAATCATTGTACATTAATACATTATCAATATTGGGAACATGTAAGTACAAAATTACGTGTCAAAGGAATCAGATATTAGCGATTTTTGTGCAAAAATGCAATATACTGAGAATTTTGTCTTAATTATACACTTATACCACAGAATATATCTATTTTACAGATTTATATATGCTCTGATGGGATTTTAGAATGGTAATCAATGCTAAACAATTATTATACTTCTAAAGCCTTTACAAAAATTCAGCAGATTCGCATTCTGTTTGGTGTATCAGAACAAAGGCTGTTGTTTGCAAATCTAAACACACACATTCCCCCATTTCTGAATCTTGAAGGATTTGTGGTATACAGTGGCACTAAAATCTTTAAAATATTTACATGGAATTATTACAGTGGTCTCTCCTTCAAAGTAACTATGTTTAGGATTGTAGTCCTGGTGTAATTAAACATTCTGTTCCATTTCTTTTGTTAATTGCTTTAGTTAATATGATGCTAAATATTTCAGAGGGCACAGCAGCCTTGATTTCAGATTATTTGCATTTATAGCCTAGGAGTTGTTTCCACCTTGTCATCAAATGCTTTTAGCTCATTTAATACTTTGGTGATATAATTAAAAAAAATCTGTTGCCAGAGACAGTATTCTGAGGTCCTTCACTTTCACCAAGTCAGACACTAAATCATAAGGGACGATAATCAGCAAATTCTCTCCGACAGGCCCTAAGCCTGCTGAGTTAATGTAGCTGACAAACTTTGATGCGCCATGCCCGTGCACATTATGTTCATGTAGTGTGTACATCTGGGCACCCTTTATGGCGATGCAGCAAACAGCCAATCATTTATTCCACTCTAATTAGCACACATGTAAATCCTCACAAATCAAGCCACTCACAGGGTTACTGTTGTGGCAGCCATACAGCAAAGCTGGCAGGACAAGAAAAGAAAGTACAAGATGCAACTATTGGGTTTGATTTGAGGTCCCCCTAGTCCTGACAGTAACCAGCTCTCCCCTTCAAAATCCATCCTAGAACTACAGAAGAAAAAGGTCATCAGGCAGACACTGATTGGCCAAGATGCTTTGATTCTTTACAAGCTTGGGAGTACACCTGAAGCAACATTCTTCTCTTATAGCTAACAGCATAGTAGCTGTCGCAAGCAAAAGGCAAGCACAGCTTTCAAACATGCTGCACAGCATGGCATACATGTTAACTTAAAAGAAGCACTGTCCACCTCAGTACTGTAAACCTTTATATTATACTAGCAAATTCTCTACCAGACATCATTTGTTGTCCTTTTTCCTACAGAACCAACATCCCCTGCCCAAATGCTCAGTTTTACATCATCAGCTAGTATCTGCAAGCAAAGATTTTCAATGCAAAAATATAGATTCCTTTACAGGAGGCAATAGCATACCACTGTATTTTTCATGGCCAGATATCCACAGCACAATCGCATTAAGAACAGATATACTTTTACAGTTCTTGTGGCTCCCTTTCTACTTTTTTTTAATGATTTACAGAATGAAATTCCATTAATCATTTTTGGGAGACTATTTTCCAAAAATAAAGAGCAATAAGACTACTATTGTTGTATAAACTTATTTGTGTTTGCACATTTAGCATACCATAACCTTTAAAAGCAACAGAACATAAAACCATCATTTAAAAGCCAGACTGGATTAGAAGGCTAGAAGAATATTGTCTGTGTTAGAAACTTTTTTCACTTGTGCTCTCATTAATCTTAATTCACATACAAGTAAACATGTTTATAAATTGATTTGTTATATCACACAAGTTAATGAAGTAATTAGCTTCAAATGGTTTGGCACCAGTTTATATTTCAATGGATTTTTGGATAAAGTAACCCTAAATTCAATTATTTCTGTAAAATTAAATAAAAAATTAAAGCTCAAGAGAGAGGAAGAAGGGCGGTCTGTCCCTACTTGTGAAAAGACATAAAATTATATCCAAAACAGATCTCATTAAGCAGAAATTTAGATATTCAGTAAAAAAAATTAGCGAGAAAAATCATGCATAATTACTTTGATTGTGATGACAGAATACAAGCTTTATTTTATTTTATTTATTTATTGCATTTGTATACTGCCCTATAGCCGAAGCTCTCTCTATGTCCATATAACCATATCTGATATAACCATATCTGAATTAAACCATCACCAAAAATCAGATCGAGCAAAAAATATTTTGTAGTGATTCAAAAGATGTTCTAGGCGGAATTCCACTGGTACCCTTGAGCAACCAGAAGAGCTTTTAATCCAGCAGAGGCATCCACTAATGGAAGAGGAGGGGCCTACTGTTTCACCACCACCACCCCATTGTAACATCTAGCGGCGCTCTCAAGTCAGTTCCAGAGAATTAGTGGATCCTCCAGAACATGATGGAAGGTGACCTGGGAGCTGCAAGAGGAAGGGGAAATTGACAAAAATAGCCTCCCCTCATCTTCCATCATCAGACACCTCCACTGGATCAATAGCTCTTGGTGAAGGCAGGACCACCAATTGGATTCTACCCTCAAACTTTGCCAAATCTTCAAGGAAAAGCCACATGCTTAGTATCTTGGATATGTGTTTGTTCATATTTAGTATTTTATATTTGAACATGTTTGGTATCTTATTTCAGTGCACACATAGTATTATTGGGTCCCCTCTCCAGAAATGAAAGATACCAATTGAACAAACAGAACAACACTATCTCCTAGGGTTATTTTTCCAGATTTAAGCTGATAAGGAAATTATAACTTGAAGACAGCATACTGTATTGTACCTGGGGGAAACAGGAGCCAGACTGGGATGCTAAAGCACTGATTTAAAGGGCTCACATCAAGCCATTAAATGTCTGAGGAAGGTTACATTCAGAATTAGGCCTGGGTCTGACACATACAAAAAGAAAAACATCAGCAGACATGATAAAAGACATTCCAGGTTACTATCATAAAATTGGCTCTGGAGAGCAGGTTATACAGGAATCCCAAGATTGTAGGTCCCCATGACCAGGGAATTCTGAAACTATTCATGATAATCACATTCAGATCATAAAGTCTGCAACTATAATTATTTTGATTTACCTGGATTACAATTCCAGTTGACTCAACCCCACTGTTGTCAGACCTTAATTGAGCATGTTATGAAAGCCGAGAACGTGTTGGGGACGAAATTGAACATTAACACTATTTGAGAGTACTGAACTTGATGGCTTGGATCCAGACAAACATTAGGAAAACCCAGCTTGTGCAACATGGCTTTCCTCTCTCCTTCCATTGCAGCCCTCTTCCCACTGAAAAACCACTCCTGAGGATGAGCAGACCCTCTGGAACATAGTGGGATGTGATGCAGGGGGCTGCAGAGGGAGGAGAAAATAAATGGAATTTAGGGAGCACCTTGCACAAGTGGAGGTACCATTCTGTTCACAGAGACCAAGTCTATGTTTGGATCAAAGTCTATGTTTTCACCCAGTCTTTTCCACAGCTTCATATATGAACGGAGCAAAATAATGGATACCATGGAAAGCAGAATAACTGTCTGGGAATGTTTCTGGTAGAAGTAAACAGCTATCTATCACCACCCTCTGGGAGCCCTGTCAGAAATGATAGGAACCACTGGAGAGTGGTAAAATAAACTCCCTCAAGTCCCAGAGGCAGCAGCAACTCATGATCAGCAATCAAAAAGATCTTGAAGGATCACTAAGGTGCCATTGCACTCTTGATCTCGAGGCAGTTTACGACAACTAAGGCTATATGTGCAGTCTTAAATGCCTTGACTGGATAGGGTTTAGAAAACTGACAGTGTCTAGCTTTCTGGAGACATAGAGCAACCACCTACACAACAACTATCCACCCCTGCACAGACGATCAGATGCAAGAAGGGTCAATATTGAGTCTTTTGACCAGGCACTGAATAACCACAGATTTGAAGCTATGTGGGATCCTTTCTCCCTTAGAGATGCACCCTGCTTCGCCCGTGTTTCCTACACAATCTATGAAGAGTCTCAGTCCAGTTCACAAAATTGCCCTCAAAGAAGCACACCCTTACCTAAAGTGGATGACAAAAGGGGCAGAGGGGAGGAATCCTGCAACTGAAAATAATTTAATTTGGGGGATGGATAAATCAAAGCAGAAGCTCCGCAGCCTGAACCTCTAATGGTGCACTCAAGTTAGCATTCTCCAACCAAGCTGGGTGAAATTGTTGCTATTTGGATTTCAGGACCTGCAATTCTTGTGAATTTATTGCAAACTAAAACACATCAGAGGTTTCTAGGAGCTTAATATTGCAGGTGTCAACATAAAACTAACATAGTAATAGTTTTCATTTAAAACCAGTAGTTTCCAATATAAAATGCATTTGAAAGGTGCATGTATCATCCAAAGTGTCATGATGTGCAGGTGTTTTTTATATATATATAGCCTTGATTATACAGAGACAAGTCACATTCATCACTTAAGATAGACTATTTTTTATATATATATAGAAATTGTTATTATATATCAACAAACATATATCCCGAACTATGGAACAGCCTCTCCGATGAGGTGCGCCTGGCGCCGACGCTACTATCTTTTCGGCGTCAGGTGAAAACCTTTTTATACTCCCAGGCATTTTAAAGTGTGTTTTAATAGCATTTTCATCATTATTTTGTATTCTGGATGTTGTTTGGTTCTTTTATTGTTTGTTGTTTTGTTTCTTGACTCATTGTATTTATTGTATTCATATATTGTGCTTGTTTTTATCTTTCTGTACACCGCCCAGAGAGCCTTCGGGCTTAGGGCGGTAGATAAATTAAATTAAATAAATAAATTAAATAAATAAACTAAAGAGCAGATTATTGGTAACACAAGAGGTGTGGTAGGGTTGGCTGAAAGACAGCCTAGAATACAAACATCAAACGTCAGCTAACATTGGTTAGCCAATACAAACCATGCAGACGTGATAAGAGTCAAGTTTACTAAAAACAGGCAAACAAAAGCCATTAATACAAACATCAGTCACACAAATCTGTCCCCAAATCAAGAAAGAAGGTACTCTGATACTCATTGCTGGGACAACATACCAGAGAACCTGGCACTTGACACCACAGTTATTGTAACAACCCACAACAGGTACTTTGTTTTGGTAAGAGACAAAGAAAACTTGCCCTATTAAGTAGCTCCAATGTCTATGGACACTTCATTGATTATTCTGTAAATGTGACATAGTCTTGCACACCCATCACATTATTCTTGATCTATCACTGCAACTCTGGTGTCTTGGTGTATCTTTGTTTAATTTGCAAGAAGAACAATCTTTAAGTAAGTTTGTCAAAATTATTCATATAAACGAAGAGAGCTTGCTATTCACTAAGTAAAAGGAAGTGATGATTTCTTAGGTACCATCATTTATTTTGTCTATAGCGCTTCAAATGACAGCACCTTTAAAAAATCAATTGGTTCATTTTTCTTAGTACAAAAATTGTTGAAAAACTTTTTTCTAGCTACAAGAAACCCATAAGCTTTGAACAGTAACTTCTGAAAAATGGTATGTAAAAATCTATGAATACTTATTCACATATTATAGATAGATATTATTCAAAAGGGGAAAAGCCCTCACTAAGATATTGATGACATCATCATTAAACCAAAACATTTTATTGCCCAATTAGAAAAGACAGAAAACATAATTTTTATTATCAGTGCCCTCATGGAAGCTGACTGTCATTTCAGGCTGTTCCAGTGTCAGCACTCTGAAAGGCCAATACAACCCCAGGTCAACACAATTGCCCTGCAGCCTTTAAAAAACTGACCTGGTTGTCGCATTTAAGTCAGAGGAGATTATTCTAGCAGTATATACAGGACTACTTAGGCCAAACATTTGAAATACAGTCCTAGGAACCTTATTATAAAAAAGGACATTAAAGAAATTTGAGAAGGAACATCAGAGAACAGCCAGAATGATAGAAAACTCTAGAAACTTAGGAAGTCCAAAAGGTTAAAGAAACTATGGCAAAGGTGAAGTCCTTGGAAAAAGAGGAAATTAAAGTGAGACCTTACTACAGCATACAAAATTATAAAGGGAATTGAAAGGACAGCTTGTGACATGGTAGACTCAAACAATAGGAAAAGGCCGTCACTAAAGTAAGAAAGGACAAAAGCAAAAGGGGAAGAAATTACAAAAGGGGCAATAAATATGAGAAACAATGAGGAACAACATTCAAAAAAATATAAACTGAGATTATACATTGGGAGGATACCAACAGTTACTAGCCATGTTCTGCTGCTTGTTATCTGTCGTATCAACTTTCCATATTCAGAGATAGTACCCCTTTGACTACCAGATACTACAGACAAAATGGTGATAACCTTCAATACCCAACATTCAAAGGGACATTTCCTTTGTTAAGAATGGTGTTAGATTTATTATTTTTTGCTGAAGACAAACAGCAAACTAGGTCTAGTCTTTAAAACCCTAAATGGCTTAGGACCAAGTTATCTTATGGGCTGCTTGATCCCATACAGCACTGTTTCTCAAACAGCAGACTGGGACCCACCAGTGAGTCTTGGGCCACTTCTTAATGACACAGCCTGCCCAGTGCCTCCTCACGTGCCTGCATCACTCCCTAGCCATGTTAAAGATGTTTGGCTGGACCAATGCCAGTACCAGAATCTGTCAGGCACCCGCTTCACATGTTCTGACAAAAAATGGAATGATTTTAATGTGTAACACCTAGCCTTACTGGTGTTACATCTTAGCATTGGTTGTATTGCATATTTTATTGTTGTTTTAGAAATTATTGATGGGTTACATGGCTTTATGGTTATGTTGTATGCCTACTTTGGCACTGAGTAGAAAAGGAGGGTATAAATAAATATTATTATGAACAGAATGTTCTCTTTTGTCTGAGCAGATGAAGAAATACTTAAAGTAGAATACCATGGACCGATCCAGCTCTGCAAACATTAAAATTACGGAGAATGGAGAACTTTTTACTTTATACACAGATTGTGCAGATTCTTTATTTTGGATTCCCTTGACATTTCTGCACAAGGTTAGAAGATTTTTGTACAACAAATACATCATGGTAGGAAAACTAGGGCACAGGATCATCTCGTAAAACAGTAGTTCGTGAAGCAATGAAACCATCATTTATTGTATAGCTTTGATATGGGGATGGTCATGACAGAATCTCACTTCCAGTCTACTTGGAGGTTTTCTCTTCAATGTCTAATTGCTTGATGAGGTAGTTAACATCCAGACACGTGATCTGTAGCTGGCTTCTGTAATTTTGAACTGATTTTGGAGTTTGGTTATAGGTACCTAAATACCGTATCAATTGACAGTGAGAGAATAAAATCCTCACTCTTCTTTTTATAAGGGGATTGCAAACCAGGGCTACCACTAAAAAAAAGCAACACAACAGGTAAAAAAGTCCATGAACTAGCCTTTCTTTCTTCATTCTTTCTAGTACAGAAGAGCAGCACAGGTGAAGCATTTGTTGGAAAATTTACAAATTAGATAAATTAATCTGTATAATTGCTACAACTGATTTATGTAAATTATGCCATTCAGGATATGATGTTCTTACCAGGCATTTTAAATTATCACACACACTCATTGCTCATTCCTTAATATATATGGAGAGAGAGAGACAGAAAGACAGACAAATAATCCACACCGCTCCTTTCAGTCAACTGCTCATCTGATTTCAGTGCATACTATGGGTTTCCTTATATACAGTGCCTGTAGGCACTATTCTTAACACACTGCAATTTTTTACACCCCCACATGGTGTTAATGAGTTGCCAGCTGCCTGTTGTGACATAACAAGGAACCATGAACCCAATGTCTTCCTTATCCTTTGCTGGTTAGGCTTTCTGTTGTGGCATAGTAGTGTCAGATGGTATGATCAGAAGTAAACAGTCATGACAGACAAGAGGAAAGGAACTGACAGTTGAAGATGCTGATACCCATTATGCCTCCACAACTACCACCTCCTGGGGAGACTGTTGAAGGCTCTGAAATGTTACACTGTACTCTTGGGTAAAATGGATCTTTCACAAATACTATATTTTCTCTAGAAGAACCTGGTATGCCATCTAAACAGCTGGTTTAGTGCCATTCAGGCACATAGAGGATTAGAAGTATCCAGTAGTATTCTCCTTTTTCTCTCTCTCATTTCATCTTATAATTCTAATTATTTAGCATTGGTTTAGTAATGAAGAAGAGACCCATTATTGCACAGCAGATAACAGCGCCCAATCAAGGGGACCTCAGAAACATAGTAGGCATTACACAGTATCTTCTTATGAAACTTGGGTTAAAATAAGTACCAAAACATCCCAATGCTTTGGGGGTTCTTGTCTTATCAGTTGTCCTCAAGCTAACTAGAATCAAGGAAAGTATGTAGCATGAGATTTCTTCTACAGGGACATTGAGATAATAGCCTACTACCCAGATTATCTTTCTATGGAAAGAACAGTGGCCCAGTTGGTGTTATGAACATTAATATGAACCTGAGTGACAAAGAGAGAGCTCAAAACTTAGGGTGCAATCCTAAACACACTTAACTAGGGAATGTCCTTCAAAGTAAACATAATTAGAATTGCATTATTAAGTCACCTCCACCCAGTTACCCAAAACTCAAATTTCCATAGTGAAATAATATGTCCTCAACAGAGCTTGGAAAAGTTACTTTTTTGAACTACAACTCCCATCAGCCCCAGCCAGCATGGCCACTGGATTGAGCTGATGGGAGTTGTAGTTCAAAAAAGTAACTTTTCCAAGCTCTGGTCCTCAATCCCTCTGGGAAGATGGACTGCTGTTTGACTTGAAAGCTTTGTTTCTTAATCCCAGATGTACAAGACTGAACTACCATGACCTAGCAATGAGAAAAATGTACTCTACATATGCTGATGTACTGGTTTAAATTAAGGCCTACCACTTGTCTCAGAGCTACAACAAACTGGCAGCTGTTATTTGTTCCTATATTCATCATGTGTTTATAATTATCACTGAATTTACAGAGTCTTGTTTGGTAAATGCTAACAGCCACAATAAAAGACACACAAACACTGGATGGGATCCAAAGGGTTCCTGTCCATTCACAGAAGACTTCTTCCATTCAAGTAAAAGAACCTTTAGATTGAACCAATTACCTCTTTTATTCAAGTCTAAAAATCAGTATGTGATTTCCAGATCTCCTGGAATATCTCAAGTTTTTGCCAAGGCATTTTTAACATTATAAAGTAAAGGGGAAATTCCCAACCAGTCCTCATGATCTCCCTACCATTGAAAAAGTTCACTACTAGTAAAGTGCCCTTTTCAGTTCACTCATCTTCTTTCTTCAATATGAGGACATGGCTCCCTTTGCTGCTCTACCCATCTGACCTATACTGTGCACCTTCTCAGTTAACTCAAAGACCCCTTCAAGTGCCCTTTCATACTGTGCCCTCCAAAATGTATTCTTTAGAGCACCACACAAATAGGAGACATACTAAAATAAATGACAAGAATGTCCATTGCAAACAATGGAGCTGTGAATATCAGTTGTGATGGTAGCCATTGAAATAATGTAAGGTTGAATATTAAGGGAAATGAAAACTTGATAACAGTTTAATTGCCCCTTTGAATAGCTTTGTATCTTGGAATAGGAAAAGGACAGAAAAGAGTCTGGAAATTTCCTTTTACCCATACCTTTGGATTATTGCTAGTGCTAGAGGGGATGGTGTGGGATGGATGCAGAGATTCTAATCCTGCCTTCTATGTACACAATAACTATGAGAGTTCATTGGAGGTCAAGGGGAAGAGAAGGAGAGAGTTAGCTTGCTCGTACACTGCATTCATTCCTTGAACCTGTTGCCAAGCCCCCTTTTTTCCTAGTCTACAGTTTATGGAGTGATCACAGAATCATATAGAGTTGAAAGAGGCCTATAAAACCATACAGTCCAACCTCCTGCTCAATGCAGGAAATCAGATTAAAGCATACCCAACAGGTGGCTGTCCAGCTGCCTCTTGAAGGCCTCCAGTGTTGGAGAGCCCACACCCTCCCTAGGTAATTGGTTCCATTATTGTACTGCTCTAACAGTTAGGAAGTTTTTCCTGATGTTCAAGTCAAAAGCTGGCTTCCTGCAACCTGAGCCCATTATTCCATGCCCTGCACTCTGGGATGATCGAGAAGAGATACTGGCTCTCCTCTGTGTGGCAACCTTTCAAGTAACTGAAAAGTGCTATCATATCTCCCCTCAATCTCTTCTCTTCCCAAGACTAAACATGCCCAGTTCCTTCAGTCTCTGCTGGTCCAGAATGTATGCAACTCCCAGCCTTTCCGCATCCCGGGTCTTGCCTCACCTTAATAAACAGGCAATCCTAAAGATCTTCCTGGAATACAACAGCCAATCAGAATGCAACCACCTCTATCCACTCTTCCTGTATGTGAAAGACAGGAAGGCTCAGGGCTGAGTCCACGGTGTGAGAATAAGACAACAATCAAGTAGCCTAAGAGGCTCAGGTGAGGTGTGTGCATGATGCCAGATGCTAAAGAAATGCAACAATGCTTTCTGCCAAACACTCCTCTGCTACTACTCATGAGTCAGAGGCTGCAATTAGGTGGTCATTTAATCTGCCTTTCTGTCTCCTCTCTGTTTTTTTTTCACAGAGCTTTTAGATGATGTTTGAGTGCTTTCTGTAATTTTCACTAGTTTCTCGGTTTTGTGACTTCTGGAAAAAATTGGTGTGCTTATTTATAATGCAATAAAAGTGCAATTTCTGCACATATTCTACAGATCAAACTTTCTGCGGTTCAACCCACTGCTTTCCGCCAAATCAATTATCTTTCTGGTGGGTGCAGGTTGTGCACTGGAAGGCACTTCCATCATCATGTAGCAAACTGTGCAGACACAATGTCCATGTGCAGGATGGGCCACACCCACTAGTGTGATTGCATTGGAATGTGATTTTTGCAGGACTTTCCAACAGAAAACCCACAACAGCTAACATGAAAACATACAAAACAGGCAAAACAGCTTATGCCTGAATACACCCAGAGAAAGCTATTTTGGAATTTAAAAAGAGGGGTGATACTCCTGAAGCAAAGCAGAGAATATCTGATACAAAATGAGGGCAAACCACTCCCTCCAACAAGAATTAGAATAATTGCAACAGAAGAAAGAAAAACTGCCAGTGGTGCAGTACAGAAGAGGAATCCAATAAAAGGGGAGTAAATTATTATCAAGGCATAAGGCATGATACGAGGTTTGGGGGGGTGGAATCCCAAAATTCAAATTATTTGGGGCTGTTGAGAATGGGAAAAAAACATGTAACCAGTGTAACCCAGTGTAAACACTGAAAACAGTGGCAAGAATACAGAGGAAGTAAAAAAGTATTTACAAAATAGGATTGTTTTTATTGCTAGAAGTATAAGAGCAGAATGGAAAAGATCCTTGTTAAATGCCAATGCTAAATTTATTTAAATCATATTTAATGTTAAAATATATATGTCATAATATTGGTTTATTATATAAATTTAATTTTGTCAAAGTTTAAAAGAGCCTTTTTTGCACGGTTAAAAATGCCCTTTTGAGTTCATTCCCCACCAGTGAAATCCCCTTCAAAAGGTATTGGGTTTTGCTTATACTACATTTTGTATTCAAATAAAAAAACTAATTATAAGTAGGCTTTAGATTTCATGAAATATGTCCAGTTTTGTCTACCTTTTTGGATGCTAACAAAATTAAACTGGAGTTTCAACACCTTCATTTGTTCTACACCTTCTGAAGCAACAGGAAGTGGATTGGACTGTGAAAGACCAACCCAAACATTTTGCATTTTGACAAATTTGTAGGGCAGTCCAGTATCTCAGAGAAGAAGTCAGGTCTCCTGATCCCCTAATGCATTCACTATAGCTGCCCAATTTCCCTGCTTTTTAAAGTTTGATAGAAACATCTATGGGCTATAGGTACGTTCTTAAACTGCAAGTTTGCTGACGATACTAAATTGTTCAGGGTTGTTAAAACAAAAAGGGATTGCGAAGAGCTCCAAAAAGACCTCTCCAAACTGAGTGAATGGGCGGAAAAATGGCAAATGCAATTCAATATAAACAAGTGTAAAATTATGCATATTGGAGCAAAAAATCTGAATTTCATATATACGCTCATGGGGTCTGAACTGGCGGTGACCGACCAAGAGAGAGACCTCGGGGTTGTAGCGAACAGCACAATGAAAATGTCGACCCAGTGTGCGGCAACTGTGAAAAAGGCAAATTCCATGCTAGCGATAATTAGGAAAGGTATTGAAAATAAAACAGCCGGTATCATAATGCCATTGTATAAATCTATGGTGCGGCCGCATTTGGAAAACTGTGTACAGTTCTGGTCGCCTCATCTCAAAAAGGATATTATAGAGTTGGAAAAGGTTCAGAAGAGGGCAACCGGAATGATCAAGGGGATGGAGCGACTCCCTTACGAGGAAAGGTTGCAGCATTTGGGGCTTTTTAGTTTAGAGAAAAGGCGGGTCAGAGGAGACATGATAGAAGTGTATAAAATTATGCATGGCATTGAGAAAGTGGATAGAGAAAAGTTCTTCTCCCTCTCTCATAATACTAGAACTCGTGGACATTCCAAGAAGCTGAATGTTGGAAGATTCAGGACAGACAAAAGGAAGTACTTCTTTATTCAGCGCATAGTTAAACTATGGAATTTGCTCCCACAAGATGCAGTAATGGCCACCAGCTTGGATGGCTTTAAAAGAAGATTAGACAAATTCATGGAGGACAGGGCTATCAATGGCTACTAGCCATGATGGCTGTGCTGTGCCACCCTAGTCAGAGGCAGCATGCTTCTGAAAACCAGTTGCCGGAAGCCTCAGGAGGGGAGAGTGTTCTTGCACTCGGGTCCTGCTTGCGGGCTTCCCCCAGGCACCTGGTTGGCCACTGTGAGAACAGGATGCTGGACTAGATGGACCACTGGCCTGATCCAGCAGGCTGTTCTTATGTTCTTAAGGATTTTTCCCTATTCGTGAATTTATCTGCTTTTAAATCCGGGAAGTAAGAAATGGGATCCTGTGTAACTTTGCTGAGAATGGATTGATCATTTGCATGCTTATTGAGTTCAGTGGGATTTACTCTCCTGCAATCATGCTTAGGATAAGTGAAACTGACCACAGCGGATGGGAGGAGGGGGAAGGAGGAGGGCAGGTTTGAACATTTGCATGTTTATTGAGTTCAGTGGGATTTACTCCCATGCAATCATGCTTAGGATAGGTAAAACTGACCATGGGGAAGGAAGCCTGCAGTGGATAGTGGAGGAGAAAAAAGGAAAAGGGGAGAAGAGAAGAGGAAGAAGGGAGGAGGGAGAGGAGAGGGGAATGAGGGGAAAGGTAGGTCTGAACATTTGCATGCTTCTTGAGGTCAATGGGATTTACTCCTGTGCAATCATGGCTAGGATAGTTAAAACTGACCATGGGAAAGGAGGAGGAGGAGAGGAGAGGGAAGGAAAAAGTGGAGAGAGGGGAGCAGAAAGAGTGGGAGGGGGAAGGAGGGGATTGGAAGGGAAGGAGGGGATTGGAAGGGGAGGGGGAAGGAGGGATTGGAAGGAGGAAGGAAGGGGCAAAAGGGAGATGGTGAGAGGGAGGAGGAGAAGAGGGCAGGTTTGATCATTTGCATATTTATTGTGGGATCAATGGGATTTACTCCCATGCAATCACGCTTGAAAATGAAATGGACTGCCTGCAAGTCGATTCCAACTTCTGGCAACCCTACGAATAGGGTTTTCATGGTAAGCAATATGCAGAGGTGGTTTACCATTGCGTTCCTCTGAGGCTAAGAGGCAGTGACTGGCCCAAGGTCACCCAGTGAGCTTCATGGCTGTGTGGGGATATGAACCCTAGACTCCCAGGACCTAGAAGAGGGGAAGGAGATTGGATGAGCGGGCACTGGGCAGAGGGGAAGCCACTTTCCAAAAGGAAAACATTGTGAACAGTATCGGTCTTTTTCAGAGTTTCCCCCACCTTTTTAATCTACAGCAGGCACATGTAAAAATGGCAACTGAGGAGGATGTGCGTTTAGGAGCTCCACACTTTAATTTGTAAACCTTGAATTTAATTGCTGCCAACTGTCTATGGTTTACTTATTTTACCATCTTTTTACCTTACCTCCTGACCCTGGATGCTCCTGGATATATGGGGTTTGTTGTCCTGGCTGTGGTTGGGCTGTGGTTGCCGCGTTTCATCTTTGCGGCCTTGGATCGCTGCGGTGCCGCGGGCTTGGGTCCCGGGCTGCCCCACCGCGTCTCATCTGGGCAGCCTTACAACAACGGGCGTTTTACCTGAGCGGCCTGCAACGCCGGGCCCTCGAGTTGCTCTGCCTTGGCGGTTCTCGGCTGGACGGGTGTGGGCGTGGGTGCTGTGTTCCATCTGGCGGCCCGGGTCGTGGCATTGGGCCTTGGGCTGCCTTGCTTGCGGCGGTTCCGGCTGGAGAGCGGTCGCGGCCTCCGGGCGGCCTTGGCTGTCCCTGCAGGGCGTGCTGTGCTCCGGGGCCGCTTCTGGGCTTACCATCGTTGCTGTCGCTGTCGCCTGGGTGTCGCTATTGCTGTCGTCATCGCTGCGGGCCGGGCCGAGCGGGTGCTGCCTGTTGGGTGTGGACGTCGTCGCCGTCGCTGTTGTTGGTGCGATGGCTTTTGGTGGCTTTGTCTTCTGCCCGCTGCCTGCTGCTGTCCCTGGGCCGGCCCTTGGGGTCGCGGGCATAGCTGTCTGGATCTCTGTTGCGGTCGTTGGCCTGGATAGGGTTGCGGTCGCTCGGGAGAGGACGCTAATACCATCACTGTGCTGCTGCTATCATCTGCTGCTGCCATCTGCTGCCTGCTTCTATCAGCTGCTGCGGTCGATTGCTGTGTGCTGTTGCCAGCTGCTATTGTCATCTGTCGCTTGCCTAGAACCGTTGTGGACGCTGTTGCTGCGGCTGCTATTGCCTTGACCTGAGTGTGGACGCTGTCATCACTACTGGCACTTTATTATTTTAATGTTGTTGTGTTGTATGAGGGAGGAGTGTGTGTGTGTATGTCGTGTGTGTGTGTGAATTTAGTGTGTACTGGTGTGAATGTGCATTGTGTGGGTGTCTGTGACTTGGTGTGTGTGTATATGTGAGTTTTATTTGTTTTAATATGTGCCTGGGAGAGAGTATTATACATCGACCGGGGAGACTTTCGGGGGGGCAATTAGCGTAGTGACGGGTAATGGGAGGTATGGCGTTGTGAGGAGAACGTGCCAGATAAGGGGAACTCGTCCCAGACAAGTAGTGTCTGTGACTTGTTCCGGTTCTCCTCACATCCCCAGGACTGATGGTTGTTCTATCAGTCAGCCTTCGGATCTCCATGTGCTGTTGTTAAACGCCAGGTCGGTTCATCATAAGATCTCCCTTGTCCATGATTTAATTGTGGACGAGGCTGCCGACCTGGCGTGTATAACTGAGACCCGGGTGGGCGATCAGGGAGGCGTTGCTCTTTCCCAGCTCTGCCCACCTGGGTATGCGGTTCAGCATCATGGTAGAACCGAAGGACGGGGAGGTGGGGTTGCTGCAGTTTATAGGAGTTCTTTCTCACTCACCAAGCACCCTGTCCAGGTGACGACTGGTTTAGAGTGTCTCCACCTTGTGCTGGGCCAGAGAGACAGACTGGGAATTTTGTTGGTGTACCGCCTGCCATGCTGCCCAACAAATTCCCTAACTGAGCTGACAGAGGTAGTCTCGGAGGTACTGTTGCAGTCCCCTAGACTTTTGGTACTGGGGGACTTCAACGTCCATGCCGAGACTGCTTTATCTGGGGCGGCTCAGGACTTCATGGCTTCCATGACAACCATGGAGCTGTCTCAGATTGTTACCGGCCCAACGCATGTGTCGGGACATACTCTTGATTTGATCTTCGCCACTGGTCATGGAGATGGTGATCTGGCGGTTGGGGATTTGTCATCTACCCCATTGTCATGGACAGATGACCGCTTGCTGAAGTTTAGGCTCACAGCGACCCTTTCCCTCTGCAAGGGTGGGGGACCTGTTAAATTGGTCCGCCCCCGGAGACTAATGGATCCTGAGGGTTTCCAAAGGGCTCTGGGGGATTTCCCGACTGAGAAGACTGGCGCTCCTGTCGAAGCCCTGGTTGGATTGTGGAATACGGAGCTGACCCGGGTGGTTGACACGATCACTCCCATGCGCCCCCTCCTATGTAGACCTCATACAGCTCCATGGTATACCGTGGAGCTGAGAGTGATGAAGCAAGAGAGGAGGAGGCTTGAGTGCAGATGGAGGCGAACTCCTGACGAATGCAATCATGCTTTGGTAAGTGCCTCTTCTAAGCGTTATATAGTAGCGGTGAGGGCAGCAAAAAAGAGATATTTTGCTGCCACAATTAAGGCATCTCTCTCCCGCCCGGCGGAGCTCTTTAAAATTGTACGAGGGCTTTTACATTCTGGCCCTCGGGATATTATGGATTCATCTGTAGCCCGCTGTGATGAGTTCGCGAGGCACTTCCAGGATAAGATCGCATGCATTCGCCGGGACTTAGACTCCAATGTTATGACAGTGAGTTCCAACGAAGCATCCAGAACGCGGTCTTGTCCTTATTTATTGGATGAGTTTCAGTCTGTACAGCTTGAGGATGTTGACAAGATCCTTGGACTGGTGCGGGCGACCACATCTCTTCTGGATCCTTGCCCCTCTTGGCTGGTGAAAGCTGGCAGGACCGGAACCGCCGGCTGGGCCAAGGAGATAATAAACGCCTGTTTGAGAGAGGGAGTGGTCCCTGACTGCCTAAAAGAGGCGGTAGTGAGACCGCTCCTAAAGAAATCCTCTTTGGACCCAGATAACCTGAACAACTATAGACCTGTGGCGAATGTTCCGTTCTTGGGCAAGGTACTGGAACGGGTGGTTGCCGGCCAGCTCCCGGGGCTCTTGGATGACACTGATTATCTTGATCCATTTCAATCCGGTTTTAGGCCCAGTTTTGGCACCGAAACAGCCTTGGTCGCCCTGTACGATGACCTTTGTCGGGAGAGGGACGGGGGAGTGTGACTCTGTTGATTCTCCTTGATCTCTCAGCTGCTTTTGATACCATCGACCATGGTATCCTTCTGGGAAGACTCACGGAGTTGGGAGTTGGGGGTACTGCTTGGCAGTGGCTCCGCTCCTACTTGGTGGGTCATCACCAGAAGGTAGTGCTTGGGGAACATTGCTCAATACCCTGGACTCTCCATTGTGGAGTCCCGCAGGGATCGGTACTGTCCCCCATGCTTTTCAACATCTACATGAAGCCGCTGGGTGCGGTAATCAGGAGTTTTGGGGTGCGTTGTCATCAGTACGCTGATGACACGCAGCTCTATTTCTACTTTTCATCCTCCTCAGGTGAGGCTGTTAACGTGCTAAACTGTTGCCTGGCCGCGATAATGGACTGGATGGGAGCTAACAGACTGAAGCTCAATCCAGACAAGACTGAGAAGCTGTTGGTGAGTGCCTTCTCTGCTCAGATGGTGGATGTTCATCCTGTTCTTGATGGGGTTACACTCCCCTTGAAGGAACAGGTTCATAGCTTGGGAGTTCTTTTCGATCCTTCCCTGTCTCTTGAGGCCCAGGTGGCCTCGGTGGCACGGAATGCTTTTTACCATCTTCGATTGGTAGCCCAGCTACGTCCCTATCTGGACAGTGACGTCCTCGCTTCAGTTGTTCATGCTCTGGTAACTTCTAGATTGGACTACTGCAATGCGCTCTACGTGGGGCTGCCCTTGAAGACTGTTCGGAAACTACAGCTAGTCCAGAACGCAGCGGCCAGATTGTTGACGCGGACCAGAAGGTCCGCTCATATAACACCTGTTCTGGCCCGTCTGCACTGGCTTCCTATTTGTTTCCGGGCTAGATTCAAAGTGCTGGTTTTGACCTATAAAACCCTACACGGCATGGGACCGCAACACCTGGTGGAACGCCTCTCCCAATATGAACCTACCTGTACACTACGCTCAACATCTAAGGCCCTCCTCTGAGTACCATCCCATCAAGAGGCTCGGAGGGTGATGACTAGAACTAGGGCCTTTTCAGTAGTGGCCCCCGAACTGTGGAACAGTCTCCCCGATGAGGTGCACCTGGCGCCGATGCTACTATCTTTTCGGCGCCAGGTGAAAACCTTTTTATACTCCCAGGCATTTTAAAGTGTATTTTAAACAGCATTTCCGTATTTTGGATGTTGTTTGGTTCGTTATTGTTTGTTTGTTTTGTTTTTTGATTTATTGTATTTATTGTATTTATATATTGTGCTTGTTTTTATCTTTTTGTACACCGCCCAGAGAGCCTTCGGGCTTAGGGCGGTATATAAATTAAACTAAATAAATAAATAAATAAATGTAGCCTTCCATCCAACTTTACACCAAAGCTGTCACTGGCCACATCTACAGCAGACATTTATTCAGCTTTAGACAGTCATGGCTTCCCCCAAAGAATCCTGGGAACTGTAATTAGTGAAGGGTGCTGAGAGTTGCTAGGAGATGTCCTGCTCCCCTCACAGAGTTTTAATCAGAGTGGCTGACTGTTAAACCAGTCTGGCCACTGAAGCTCTATCAGTGGAATAGGAGTCTCCTCTTAGCACCCTTCACAAACTATACTTCCCAGGATTCTTTGAGGGAAGCCATGACTGTCTCAAGTGAAATCAAAGTCTGGTGTGGGTGTGGCCCCCTGATTAGGCAAGCCCAGCAGCTGTGAGTCTGGCTTTTAGAACACTGACAGTTGGTTCTTACTGAGCATGCCCCACATTATCATAGGGTGCCAGCCAAAATTTCTTAAATTAATTAAAATTCAGCCAGGCATTTTTTAAACTTTTAAACTGCAGAGGATGAAGGTCAGAGTATGGGGCAAGGTCTGTAATAAGATTACAGGTACTCTCTGAACCTGGCTGATTTTTAATGAATTTCAACAGATTATGAGAACTCTGACAGAAAAAAGTCCAAAAGAGGTCTGGATTTTTCTCTCTCTTTTTACACTTTTAACTCTTGATTCTCTGTGACTGTTTTCTGTATTGCCATGAAAATTGAGAGGGTTGTTAAGCAAGCGTTTCTCAGTTCAGGACTATAAGTTTTGTAAGGTTTTGTTTTGAAATGAGGTTATGGGAACCATCAGAATGGCATGGGGGTATTTTCAATTTAACATTGTAGAATGCGAAAAATCCATGCTGACTATAGTATACAGCCACTCTCGTGGCTGTATAATTTGAAATGTCAGCACTTCATACTTTGCCTTGCCTGATAGATTTTACATGTTAAACATCATTTGTAATTATTGAAATGTCTCTAGTAGAGAAATTCACTACCCTTCCTCAGTCTATCTATTTGATTAAGAAAATAGCAGAGAGAGTCTTCACTGTGGTTACTCTGTGTTGGATCCAGGGTTATGTTCAGCTGGAGACAGAGAAAAGAAAGTAAGGCAATCTTTGCCTAGTCCTCCTTTTGTCCATTCCTTGTGAATAGCCGTTCTGGAAGATTGGGAGCATGAGAGGTGGCATGAGAGGGGGGGCTGTACTGGAAAGGAAGAATCAGCCCTTCTGATTTTTTCCGATTCTTCTGATTCTTCCTAGAAGGAGCCCTTCCGTTCACAGAATGGCCAGTCTGAATCCAGCCATTTAAGTCTAGGCATAGAACACTGAATTTAAGTGACACGTTTCTTTTAATCCAGTGGTAGGGGTTATCAACTAGGGTAAGTGGACAAACCAGTACCAAGGCAAGGCTGTAGCCTTCACTTAGCAAGTAAATCATTATGAAAATCAGTCATTAAAGCATTTCTACCTGGGTACAAGAAGAAGAAATTGGCAAACAGGATGCAGAGCCAGCATACAGTCTTCTAATATCCCTTTACGCTAATCAGATTTGAAAATCCAGTTCCAGGAGCTCAATGCTTAGTACGCTGTATTTGCAGAGAAGATTCAAGATGAATGTACAATTTAATAGTGCCCCTTTGATGATCCCTAGAAAACTCATGCATATATAAATTCATTGCTCAGAATCTCTGTATCTGCAATTAGTGAGCTCCTATATCAGCAAGTATAGAAATCTCTGTTTCAGGGAATTAGAGCAGTAAGTTAAATTACAACTTTTGTCAATGAGCCCATTCTTAGTCTATTGATTTGTGCTAGGTGACATGATGACCTGATCTGAACCACACACACCAATGTGATGTTTCTTTAATTGAAAACCAATTGAATCTTTATTCCCCACCCCATCGTTTCTTTGTTTCTTTTTCTTTTAAAGGATTAATTTTTATTACGCACATTTTAAATCTTTGATGCATTTAGTAAACATTACAAATCTTAAATCACTGATTTATTTCTTAATTCAGCTATACGAATGGCTTCAGTATGAAGGATTTCAAGAACAGCATGCAGTTTAAAATAAAAATAAAAAACCTCCCAAATGCGAGTGTGTTAGCACTTCTCTTGCATATATTGTAGTGCACTAATTGTTGGTTTTCATAATGTAGCTCATTAGTTTTGCATAATTTAAGTTTTAATTCATCGTTTAATTTTTAATTAAGGAGCCTTTCAAGATGAGCTTTCTGCTCAGATTTTAGTCAGTTGCTAAATATGTTTGTGTAAAAAGGCTTAGGCAAGGCAGTGGCACTGTAGCCAATATATTTCTCTGTGATATCCACTAAGAAGACAATCATTTTAATATACATTTTGAAAATAATAACTGCAATTTCAACATCGCATTTAACATTTTTAATAATTAAATTATGAAGAAACTACTCAAACACAGTAGAAAATAATTCTTGAATAAGAAAGCAAAGTAACTCCTTCATGGGTGATACCGTCACATTCCAATCACAATATAAATAAATGATATTACTTACAAGTAAGTGGCCTTAGGCTCGTGGCCAAAAGATTTCACTGTATCATACACATTTGCTAGCTTGTGAACTTGTGTTGACCTTATCAGTGCAGGTTTCACAGCCTAAATTATCAGATCTATTTCCATTACAGAACATACAGAAGATCATGTAAGTCTAAAACATAGCAGGAACAAAACAGCAGGTGTGATAACATGTCTTGTAAATGATAAAAAGCCAACTTTTTAGATTAAGTATGATAAACCTAAGGTTACAATCCCAAATATGAGTACTTGTATATCTAAAGCCCTTTTCCGCCATTACTCACATGAAAGGGCAACGCACATACAGCAGTCTGCAAGGTTGTGCCTATAGCCCAAGCTTCATTTTTGCATGCCTCATGCTAGCTTCCCATACATTTGAATGCAACTTCTGCAGTGAGGAGCCTGCTCTATTTACATAGGTTCACTGCACAATTTAGAACCCTGGATAATGCAGGTTCTAAACTGGGGGAGGGATGCAGAAGTTACACCCAAACAGGTGGGAAGCCAGCACAAGACACATCAAAATGGGAGCAGGGCTAAAGATGCAGCCTCATACCCCTTTGTGCAAATAACACTTGTGAATGAACATGGTTAAGATTGGGCTGCAATTCCTGTTTCTCCTACAATATAATAGTAGCACATTCACAGGATGGTTTAAAAAAAAAAGTCGAAACCGCACGAAACACGTAAAATTAATGAGCCTCAGGGGAAAAAACCACAACAAATATATTTCCCTAGCCATAGGCAATGATTTTATTTATTTATTAAAAAATCTCAATATTCATTTTATTTACACCCCAAAAATTGCCAAACAGTTCATGCAATAATAAAACATAACAATATCCAGTAAAAATAGGCACCAGCATATTCAATAAAATCACAAAGTCATCAATAACCTGTATTAATAATACTGTATTAAGCATCATGGAAAGCCAGGGTGAACAATCATGTCATCAGTTAGTGGCAACCCACAGTTGGTCCTCACCTAATCACAACAGGGAGAGCTTTCTACACAGTGGAGAAGGCACAGAGAACAAATGGGAAACGTAATGCTCTCCAGATTTAAATGCATAGGATTGGTCCAAGGTGACAAATTTTGGTTAATGCTTATATAGAAAATTAATGGAAGCTAGGAGAAAACTATGGTAAAGCTCAGCCAAACTAAGAAAAGGTCCCTGTTTTATCAAATGGCCAGGCCCTCCCAGAAATAGCATATCTGTTGGGGATCGGGACTGAAATTCACAACATTTTATATCAGCATTTATCTGGTTTTTATTCGCCAAACCCTGAATTACTGATATAGATATACAAGCCCAACTGTTGAACAATCCAAGTTCTCACTAGAGGTGCTGTTATGAAATTATATCTGGAATGCATTCCATACAGAGCTTCATCTATATGAAGTTGTTTTTGTGCCATGTTGAAATCAGGGTCACTTCACACCCAAATGAATTTCCTAAACCAATACTGCATATATTTAAAAATACAGAATACATCCTCATTTTGTTGGTACCACAGTCATGTTCATGGTTCAGAATAGGCATTCACCACATAGACTTTCCATAGTGCGACAGCAAGTTCTGTCTTACTGATCTACCAGATATTTTATCAGCTCTTCTTGAAGAGACTGAAACCATTTTTGAAAATGCAGATAAGCAGAACAGCAACTAAAATAGAAGTGTAATACTGTGAAATCCAAAAGGTAATGTGTAAGCCTCTCTCATTTTAAAAAGAGCAAAATATTACCTGCATGCAACAATGTAAGATTTAACTAATTGGGTCAATAAGCCTATGTAGTAACCTGCTTTGTTGTCACAGTGAAGTAAACAAGCAATTATTTTTAATCATTGTAGTATATGACTTATACTACAATCATATCAGGATCACACTCATGTGGCATGGTAAAAGCCCGTGACAATTTATCACCTAACATACAGTTTTTAGGAAAGCATCAAATATGTGGGGATGGAGGAGAGAAACAGCAGATTTAACATCCATTTTGCTGATGACTGATATGCACAAAAGTTGTATGGAACAGATAAAAGGGTTCCTTTTTATTTTTTCTTCCCTTCACCAACTCCAGAATTTATTTATTAGTTAGAGAATTGCCTGAGGAATAAATAAGCATTGTTCTGGACCAGTAACCTGGCAGTGGTGCAAATGATTAATATGTAGTTAGCTTAGATGAACAAGGTGATATATTTATAGTAAGAGCAATGCTGTTCCATTACTCAATATTGAATATTCATTTTAAAGCCAACTTTGTCAGAGGTTTAACTAATAGCATTGCCAAGACCCCCTCGTTCATTTCCAGAAGGACAGTTTTAGGAGATCAACAGAAGACATCTGTGGAACAAGCCAAATTGAAGAAAGCTACATGTCTGAATCAATACACTGTGAATGCTTTACAAGCTCATCCAAGATTGAATCTTATTATAGTGTGTTCAGTTTTGATTTTTTCAAAAGTATGAGCAAATTTCCTGAAATTCATTACCACCTCTTTTAATATTTTGCTGATTTTTAAATAGCAGGCGGAGGTGTGTGTCAGAGGGTTAAAAGAATCCCCACTCTGATGGCAGATTTAGATTTTTGAAAATTATCTTCTCAATTTTATGGATTTAGAATCTTTCAATGGGTGAGTGCATAAAGAAAAGAGGATTGGAGAAACCAGCTGGGTTATATCTATTTAAAAGCCATCCCTGCAAGTGATGGCTTGCTCGAGGGCCAAATCTGGCCCTCCAAGACCCACAACAATTTGGTGGCAGCAGCAATTTTTTCTTAAATGATAAACTGTGTTTGTGCTGTGGTGTCCTGTCAGATGCCATTTCCTTATTTTGAGCACTTTCACAGTGTGCACTAAAAATGTAATAACCTGAATCGACCTTCCCATCACACGTTTCCCTCCCCACTGCAGCACTGTGCGGCTCAGAAACTGCTCCTCTAGCAATGCAGATACTTCCCAAATACTGACACTGACCAAATTCCTCAGCTCTATAATGGCAACAATTAAAATCTCAACATGGCTATGAAAAGCCGAGATGTGCAAGATCACAGGCTTTGGCCAGCATTTCACAATTACCAGAGAAAGAGCACATCCCTGCCTCAGCTCTGGTAGCTATAGCATGAGAACAATTCACCAATTCCTCTTCCCAGTCTGCTTCTTGTCTGTCCATCTTGCTTTTTTTAAAAATCTTGAAATCAGAAAGGCTACTGAAGCAATTGGTATGGCATCTTGGAACCATTAAGTAGGTTCCTTGCTCAACCACTATGTCAATTTAGCACAGGGTTCTGGATTAATGGAACAGAAAAGTGTCACCAGATTTCTTTGTAACTCTCTAATGATCTCTTATTTCAGCATTGCACTGGAAAAATTGCTCTAGTGGGGTGTCTTCGGGCTGCAGAACTGAGAGAGATTGGGAGAAGACTCAGAGGCATTATAAGAGCTAGCTGAGGGGGGAGGGAGAGAGAGAAAGCTCCCCATTACTGGCTGCCTGTGCATGCTCAGTGGAGCACTTCTGGATCATGATCACCTGACAGAAGGGCTTTTAATCGTCAAACCACAACAGCTGGAGGTGAAGCAGAAGGGATGCTGATCAGAGTTTCAAAGAAAAAGGCAGACGTTCAGAGAGAACAGCAGGCTGCTGAGGAAGGTGCTTGTGAAAATCATTCCAGGGCAATGAATACATTAATTTTTAAAGGTGCCAGGCATTGGAGTGAAGGAATAATAATAATTAATGTGTGTGTCCACACAGCTTCTCTTTGTAAAACCAGCAGATCTATGTAAGCAGATTTCTGCAAAAAGAGGATTTAAAAAACCCTAACACTGATTTTTAAATTTAAAGGGTGTGCATTGGAAGTGCAGTAATAATCATTACAGATTATTATAAAGACGCACGATTAATATATTTGAATTCATTGTAGGTGCTTCTAAAAAGATTTCTAGGACAATGAAACTATTGCTATAATGATTAAAATATTAATTTAAATAAATCATATCCATTAAGAAAAATTTAAGTTTGGCTTTTGACCTACCCATTTCCACAGTTCTGCCACTCCCACTTTTTACACTTACACTATAACCATTCTGGCATATGTGCCCACCCCCCAGGACCTGTGGCCATCAGATTGAAGCAGATTACCCACCCCACTTTAACGCTTTCTAAACATGCCCAGAAAGCTGTAAAACAGAAGAGAGGGCACATACATACATACTTATGCGCGCACATATCTCTGATGGAAGGGATAGAGCTTTTCAATCATACAGGCATGTAAAGGTCAGCTTTATCTATTTATTATATTTACAGTATATCCCATATTTCCTCCACAAACAAACTCAAGGAGGCACACATGGCATTCCCAAAGAGTCTCTTATCCAGGCACTGACCAGATCCAGATCTCCTTAGTTTCATTATGGTGGCATTGGGGAGCTTGTAACGAGGAGATGTGGAGGCAGGCCTGTAGCCATGGGGGCGGGGCCACCAGCCCTCCCAGAGCTGTGCTTCACACACACCCATAATGTTTTGGGGGAAATTGTCATCTTTTTAATTTGTGACATGACAGACAATGACGACCTCCATTTAAAGAATGATAGCTTGTTTTAAGAGCAGGAACAATTTAAGAAGAAGACCCTTTGAAAAACTGAGTGAATAAGGCAGGGCAAGGACACAACAAAAAGCTCATCTGGAAGAGCCCACAAACATCTGCTCACTCAAGACTTTCCCTGAGTGAGGGTGGATTTTTCATGGTCACAATCACCCTATAATTACTTTAATGATACTGAAAAAACAGCCTGTATAATAACACAACCCTCAAAGAATTAAATATTAGAACTTGGTATTATGGGCTAGAGTTACACCCCTTGGTCTTTTCTTTGCACTGTGTTTCAGTTTCAGTTGTGTTGTCTACCAAGCCAGCAATAAAGCAGCATGTTTGTTTGTCCGCAGGAAGAAGTAAGAATTTGTTTATTCTGCAGTTATTGTAATGAGTTGAGCAGAATTGGGTACTTATTGCTAAAGGGTGAGATAAAGAAATAACTTAAAGTGATCTGAAAAAATGGCCACCCTATACTCTTTTAAAGCACTCACTATATTCATAATCACAGTGGCTATTTTTTTCTTCTTTTTCTTGATTACATGATGGCAAAAGATGAACAGAGGAATATAAATATTGCTGTGTACACTACAGTTAGTTGGCTGGCTCTAAGCTGTAACTCAGGCCTAATTTCTGATTTTCCCAATATGTGCAGCTCAGCATGAGGCCTTTTCAGAGCTTTTGGACAAAAAAATCAAACCAGTAACCAGTTAAAAAAAGCCAACTGCTTCCCACAATTAGTTTCCAATTGCTTAGTGTGTCCTTTATGTAGCAGCCAGTTAAAAAGTTTTCCCTTCACTGTGCAACAGGAAGGAAAAGCTAAAGGGCAAGAAAAAAACTGGAGTCAACAAACATACCCTATAGTATTTATTTTCTCTCTGCCCTTCCCTAAATTTGTAGATGGACAAGTTTGTTTTTCAGGTGGAATCTAAAACTGAGATACCTAATGCAGCATCAAAGCCAAACTCAAGAGCTCACTGTCTTTACCAAAGCAGTTCAGTTCATGAAGAATTAGACCACAAGAGCAGATCACAGGTGAAAGTGGACTGTAATTATAGGCAAAGCCAAGCCTTTCAGATGGTATTCCTGGGGACCTCTCAAAAAAGGATTAAAATAATTCAACAGATTAAACTTGATTCATTTAAGTTAACACACTCTCTGGTAGAGAAGTGAGGAGGAAGGCCACTCTCTATCCCTTCCCCTGGCTTGGTCCTCACATCGTCTCCAACAGTGAGGGGGAGGGGGGATTGGCTGGCACTATGCACTTCTCCTCCCACTCCCCTGCAAAATACCCCACCAAGAAATGTGGTTGCCCCACCTAACAGGGAAGGGTGGCTACAGGACTCTGTGGAGGTGAAGTTTAACCCTTTTCTCCCTTATTGTATTCGTGAGGTAAATCACTCTTCCAATTTGCTATGGGGAAAAGTCCTCCATTGGAGCAATAGGAAATTTCTAGCCAAAGCAAATGCTAGTTTCAGAATAGAGAATTCCAACAGGACTACAGCATGGGAGGAAAGGGTTAAGTTCCCCCAAATTGCCCTGATACCATTAATTGTACCTCTCCCCAACTGATACAATTGGCATTTTAAAAAACTGCATATAGATGTTATAGAGCACATAATATCACATAGTTTGGCCATCCAACCTAAGAGTCTTAGAGGTGCACAGGAGTTGTGGATGTCAGTGCCATCATACACCCAACATAATTAAGATAAGGGGTTTTTTATGGGGGGAGCAAGCTCTGCCCACTAGAATCAGTCTTGGCTACACATTAAAGTACAGCATAATCAAAACCGTAGTAAATGAAGCTGAATGAATTTTGCTTAATTGAGTAAGAAGACACAAGATCCTCTTATTATTTTTCAAGGGCAAGCATTCTCCTCTTTATAGAGAACAATATCTTCTTTCATAGTGAGACCTGAATTCAAACAGAAAAAAGAAAACTATAAAAATCCATAAGGTTCTTCTTATTAAAAGCTATCAAAATGTAAAGATTTTAAATGAAAAACATGTCTTTATTATAGAATTTATTAAAGTAAAAAGTCAGTTCTATTATCCTTATGAAAAATTTTTTTAAAAAAATCTAGGCTTAAAATTCAGAATATATATCTAAAATATTCTATAATTACTGCAAAAGTATTAATTAACAGTTTGTGGAAGTATACGTAGTGAGATGAGCAAATAAGCCATCTACTGACTATAAATATGATTTTTTAATGTCATTTTTGTAACTATATGATGTTAGATAGGTCATAACATTAGTACTTTCCTCTGAAAATCTAATAATTACTAACCTTTTTCATTTCTGAGCTGATTATTGACTTTGTAATAAATTGGTGTAAGTTCAGTCTCAGTCAATTGCAAATATTAGCCGTGAATGTAATTTTTCAGCTGTGCTGACCATTGATACTAAAATGCAGACATACTCTACAGATCAATTTTAAGAAAAGTCTGAAATACCACACCCTAAAAAAAGGTCTTACGTAAAGAAGATAGATAAGCCAGTATAAGTTCTCCAATGAGATGAGAGAGGTATACATGTCTAATCAGTCCCAGAGTGGGTTCTAAAGGAGGCCACCACTTTGCTGAAGCTAAGCAGGGCTGAATCTTGCCACTGCATGGATGGGTGACCTCCTGGAAACCACATGGATGCTGCCTTGGGTTTATGATGGAAGAAAATTGGAATGCAAGTATAATAAAATAAATATACAATAAATAGTCCTACAATGTTGAAAAACCTGCCATTTAATCCTTTATATAAAAGTTTAATGGGTAAATATTATTTATTTATTTATTTATTTATTGTATTTGTATACTGCCCCATAGCCGAAGCTCTCTGGGCGGTTTACAGCAACTAAAAACATCAAAAACAAATACACAAATTTAAAACACATCTTTTAAAAACAATTTAAAACACAATTTAAAAAATTCAAAACAATTTAAAATACATGCTAAAATGCCTGGGAGAAGAGGAAAGTCTTGACCTGGTCCAAAAATATGACAGTGATGGCGTCAGGCACACCTTGTCATGGAAATCATTCCATAATTTGGGGGCCACCACTGAGAAGGCCCTCTCCCTTGTTGCCACCCTCTGAACTTTCCTTGGAGTAGGCACCTGGAGGAGGACCTTAGATGTTGAGTGTAGTGGGTTCGTATCGGGAGAGACGTTCCATCAGGTATTGTGGTCCCAAGACGTGTAAGGCTTTATAGGTTAAAACCAGCACCTTGAATCGAACTCAGAAACATACAGGCAGCCAATCCAAGTGGGCCAGAATTGGTTTTATATGTTCAGACCATCTGGTCCCTGTTACCAATCTGGCCGCTGCTCTACACAGGAGAGGGTGCTCAGGAGCAATCATGTCAACCGCCCGGGTCATTTCTGTATTCCACAGTTCAATCCAATGCTGCTGTTCCACTAGCACAGCAGACTTCCACTTGCACAACAGGACTTCCCCTTCCTCCCCTACAGGCCCTGCGTACCATCAAAATATGATCCATAGGGTTGATTTTGAAGGCACACAGGGAGACGAGAGGAAAGGGAAGTTCTGCTACATGAGTGGAACTCTGCACGCACAGTATTGGAAACATACTGGATTAACTTGGCAACCCACTCAACTTGGCAAATCTTACTCCTAGTTAAAATACTTGACTTGAATAGAATCGTTTTGGTACAAGATGCCTCCATGTAATTTTCTTCCTCCCAACATTAATGTAGAAGACTTCTGAAAGTGAAAAAGAAAAACCAAAATTTGACCAACTAAAACATGTGGGGTGGAGGAAGGCAGACAAAGTGACATGGGGCAAGGAATTGAGTTAGGGACTGCACAAATAAACTCCTGGTTGAGGGGGAGGCAAGCCAAAAGCAAACAAAGGTATAAGAGCTGTAACTTCCCTGAACAAATGAGAAGCAAAAATCTACAGAAATGAATGTTTCTGCTACAACACTTTCAAAAAACATAACATAATGGGGTCATGGTCCTCTAGCAAGATATCCATAGAGTTGTGTTTTTTTAGTGTGTGTGTGTCCAATGTGTGTCCTGCTATCTCCACTGCTGGAGGCAGTATGCCTCTGAATATCAGTTGCTGGGAATCACAAGTGGGGAGTGTTGCACTCAGGTAATTTTTGTGGGCTTTCCATAGGCTTCTGGTTGGCCACTGTGAGAAAAGGATTCTAGAACAGTTATGAGTGTTTGGCCTGATCCAAGAGAAATTTGTTTTTTAACATTTATACTGAATTTTTAAAAGAAATTTTCCATCATATCATAACATATCTGAAACAATAAAAAAACAACTGAAGTGTACTACATATGTGTCACATATCTAAGAAACTTATATAAAATTTAAGCTAAGACGAGAGCAAGTGTGGAGAACCTTTAACCCCCCAAATGTTGCTGAACTACAACTCCTGTCATCCCTAGCCATTGGCCATGTTTGGTAGAGTTTATGGAAGTTGTAGGTCAGTAACATTTGCATGGCCGAAGGTTCCCCACTCCTGGAGTAGAGCATCAGGCAACCCATTTAGGACCACAAATACTTTGGTAAAAGATCAATGATTTTTGGGCAGCTGTTAGCCTCACTATTCCATTTTGTTGCAGTGCATATGTAGTAAGCAGGTGCCAAATGCCTATAAAGTTATCTTTGGATTTTGCTCCCCTCCTCACTCTGTTTTCTTCCATCAATTTTTCCATTAGAGCTATGCCCCATACCTTTGACAACCCCTCCTGCAGAGTGAATGGGGATGTTTAGCGCCAATGTTTTGCTATTTCTAAATGTGCTGCAACCAGCAAAAATTAGATGTTTGTAGAGTAGGTTGCACATTATATCTGGGTACAAGGAGAGTAATCCAAGTCCTGGGTCTATGAGAATCAACTGCTGAACAATTGAAGATATCTCCTGAAACATTTGTTGCCAAAATGAATTAATTTATTTTATTTGTATTTATTTATTTATTTGTTAAATTTCTATACCGCCCGACTAGCATAGCTCTCTGGGCGGTGTACAACAGAAAAAATATAAATATATACAATAAAATCCTATAATTCAGTGCGAGGAACACGCAAGTAAAAATCCACAGATCTAAAATCAATTAAAACATACTTAAAAAAACTAAAATGCCTGAGAAAAGAGGAAGGTTTTAACTTGGTGCCGAAAAGATAACAACGTCGGCACCAAGCGCACCTCATCGGGAAGACTATTCCACAGTTCGGGGGCCACCACTGAGAAGGCCCTAGTTCTTGTTACCATCCTCTGAGCTTCCCTATGAGTCAGAACTTGGAGAAGGGCCTTCGATGTTGATCATAGTGTACGGGCAGGTTCATATCAGGAGACTTGTTCCAGGAGGTATTGTGGTCCTGCACCGTATAAGGCTTTATAGGTTAAAACTAGCACTTTAAATTTGGCCCGGAAACATATTAGTAGCCAGTGCAAGTGGGCCAGAACAGGTGTTATATGTTCAGACCACCTGGTCCTCGTAATCAGTCTGGCCGCCGCATTCTGCACAAGCTGTAGCTTCCGAACCGTCTTTAAAGGCAGCCCTACGTAGAGCGCATTGCAGTAATCCAGTCGAGAGGTTACCAGAGCATGGACAATTGAGGTGAGGTCCTCCCTGTCCAGATAGGGACGTAGCTGGGCTACCAATCGAAGTTGGTAGAACGCATTCCGTGCCACCGAGGCTACTTGAGCCTCGAGTGACAGGGAAGGGTCTAAAAATACTCCCAAACTACAAACCCGCTCCTTCAGGGGGAGTGAAACCCCGTCCAGAACAGGGTGAATATCCACCATCTGATCAGAGAACCCCCCCCAACAGCATCTCAGTCTTGTCTGGATTGAGCCTCAGTTTATTAGCTCTCATCCAGTCCATTATCGCAGCCAGGCAACGGTTCAGGACATTGACAGCCTCACCTGAAGAGGATGAAAAGGAGAAGTAGAGCTGCGTGTCATCAGCGTACTGATGGCAGCACACTCCAAAACTCCTGATGACCGCACCCAGCGGCTTCATGTAGATGTTAAAAAGCATGGGAGACAAAACCGACCCCTGCGGGACTCCACATTGGAGAGCCCACGGTGTCGAGCAATGTTCCCCAAGCGCTACCTTCTGGAGACGACCCGCCAAGTAGGAGCGGAACCACTGCCAAGCTGTGCCCCCAACTCCCAACTCCACGAGCCTCTCCAGAAGGATACCATGGTCGATGGTATCAAAAGCCACAGAGAGATCAAGGAGAATCAACAGAGTAACACTCCCTCCGTCCCTCTCCTGACATAGGTCATCGTACAGGGCGACCAATGCTGTCTCAGTACCAAAACCGGGCCTAAAACCCGATTGAAATGGATCTAGATAATCGGTTTCATCCAATAGCACCTGGAGCTGGCCAGCAACCACTCGTTCCAAGATCTTGCCCAGGAATGGAACATTCGCGACTGGTCTATAACTATTAAGATTTTCGGGGTCCAAGGAGGATTTTTTCAGGAGTGGTCTCACCACCGCCTCTTTCAGACGGCCAGGGATCACTCCCTCTCGTAAAGAGGCATTTATCACTTCCCTGGCCCAGCCAGCTGTTCCATCCCTGCTAGTTTTTATAAGCCAAGAGGGGCAAGGATCTAGAACAGAAGTGGTTGCACGGACCTGTCCAAGCACCTTGTCCACGTCCTCGAGCTGAACCAACTGAAACTCATCCAATAAAACATGATAGGACTGTGCTCCGGACACCTCATTCGGATCAACTGTTATAAATTGGGAGTCTAAGTCCCGGCGGATGCATAGGATCTTATTCTGGAAGTGCCAAGCAAACTCATTACAGCGGGCTACTGATGATACTATCGAGTCCTTAGGGCCTGAATGAAGTAGCCCTTGGACAACTCTAAAGAGCTCCACTGGTCGGCAAAGAGATGACTTAATAGTGGCAGCAAAATATTGTTTTTTCGCCACCCTCACCGCTCTTAAGTACAACTTACCAGTGCATAATTGCATCCGTCGGGAGTTCGCCTCCACCTCTGCTCAAGCCACCTCCTATCTTGCTTCATCGCTCTCAGCTCTGGAGTGTACCATGGAGCTGTATGAGCTCTGCACAGGAGAGGGCACGCAGGAGCAATCGTGTCAACAGGATCACAGGAAAAGTCCCACCTCATGTGGTAAAAACTGCCCCTACTATTACAAACTCTCCAACAAGTTCCAGGTAAGTTTCTACTACATTTGATGCAGTTTCACAGGCAATCAATACCACCTATATACACATTTCGACAAAGACTCTTGCCACCAAGCTCAAATTGTCTTTAGAAGAAGCTTCTACCACATCAGTCTCCATTGGATGCTTTCAATTTGCGAGTTAAAGTCTGCTTCCCATTTGGCTTTGAGACCCATTAAAGAATTAGTCCATTTTGGTAACGGTACAATATAGAGGTCAGCCCCTTTATTTTTTTCCCCCACTGCTGTAAAAAATGTCTCATAAAATGTCATAAAGATGGGAGCTGGAAGAGTGGATGTGAGCCAGCTGGAGTCAGTTTATATGAACTTCCTCTAATTGAGTAATCAATTGGTCTCTATTCAGTGCAGTTCCATCTTTAAATGAATCACAAATTCTATACAGACATTGACATGCTCAGTCCTTATATTGTCGGAATGTACTACCCTCTTTAAAGGGGAGATGATATAAAATGGGAGCAATGGGGATTGAGAAAGTACTAAGATTTGGAAAAATTTCCTCCACATCAGTTGAGCAGTTTTGTAAAAGGGGTTGCCAGGTTAGTTCAAGTATTGTGAAGTTACTTTAAGAACGGGGAACACCCTATAGTAATCATAGTCTTTTCCAGTTCAACAGATATCCAATCCACCTCGTCTCCCTTTTTTATGTGTATCAACTGTTTGAGTTAACGGGCATCACAGTACAATTGTAAGACTGGGACATCAAATCCTCCATCATCACACCTACTATAATTTATGACTTTACTCACACTTGATCTTTTTGCCCCATTTATAAAACAATTAATAATTATTAGCCATTTCCATAGTATTCACTAATAGGCAAAAAACCATGCGGTTTAAGAATGTACCTATAGCCCACAGATATTTCTATCAAACGTTAAAAAGCAGGAAAATTGGGCAGCTATAGTGAATGTGCCAGGGGAGCAGGAGACCTGACCTCCTCTCCCAGATATTGTACTGTCCTACAAATTTATCAAAATGCAAACACAATTTGGGTTGGTCTTTCACAATCCAATCCACTTCCTGTGTAGCTTGAAAATTTGATAACATGTGCCTCTGAGCATATGGTGAGTGGTGGCAACACCTGCCATCTCCAAAGATGAAGAATTATATATTTGTATGTTTGTTGGTGTTCTTACTTTGCTTCTTTCCTGTGTTACTAATTTTCTACAGAAAATCTAAACTAGAAAATTTTATTTCCCTCATTATTCATCCTACAAATCTATGTCAAATCTATTTTTATTAACTTCAACGCCTTTTTATTGGTCAATGTCATATGAAGTTGAAGACAGCCTTTTGTATTTCAAATTATTGGTTATGTTCTATTTCTATATTGAGTGCATTAACAGTTGAATCTGAAACTGCAGTTTGATGTAAAATCAGACTGATTACAATATGTTGCTCCTTCAGCAATGACTCTAGCTGTTGGAAAAAAGAGGATACATGTTTTCAGCCTGCTATGTTTCAACGACTTCATTTAAGGCAAGGTGGACACGATCAATTAAAAACACAGAGCATATCTAGAACTTTGCTAGAATATGTTTCACCTCCCACTGTTTTATCTTGTGCAAACTGAGACACTCCTGAGGTCCACTGGAGACTATTCTGCAGAAGTCAGTGCCATTATTCCACAATTATGTTTTGAGATTTTTTAGTGTAAATTTTGCAAAGAGTTGCTGTACTTCATATATTCACATAAATAGAAACAAAAGAAAGTGATTTCCTATAGGAAACGTCACTAAAATTGCAAAGGAAATCAGACATATTCAAAGTAACCATCTGAACTATATCAACTGTCTTAATAATGTTGCTTTCCTGCTAAAACAAGATCAGCACAGCACATGTCTTCTTCCTATTATTTGGGCTGATTGCAGGTGTTGCCACCACTCACCATATGCTCAGAGGCACGTTACCAAATTCTTCCAAGCTACACAGGAAGTGGATTGGACTGTGAAAGACCAGCCCAAATGGTGTTCGCATTTTGACCAATTTGTAGGGCAGTCCAATATCTCAGAGAGGTCAGGTCTCCTGCTCCCCTAGCGCATTCACTATAGCTGCCCAAGTTCTTTGCCTTTTAATGTTTGATAGAAATATCTGTGGGCTATAGGTACATTCTTAAACCACAAGGTTTTTTGCCTGTTAGTGAATTTCCCTGCTTTTTAATCCAGGAGGTAAGAAATGGGATCCTGTGCAACTTTGCTGAGAATGGATTGATCATTTGCATGCTTACTGAGTTCAGTGGGATTTACTCCCCTGCAACCATGCTTAGGATAGGTAAAACTGACTGGGGGGGGAGGGCTGGAGTGGGCACAGGAGGAGGAAGGAAGAGGGGGAGGAGGAAGGGAGAGGAGAGGGGAAGGAGGGGGAAAGCAGGTCTGATCATTTGCACACTTATTGAGTTCAATGGGATTTACTCCTACGCAATCATGCTTAGGATAGGAAAAACTGACCATGGGGGAGGAGGAAGGAGAGTATTGGAGGGGGCAAAGGAAGGGGGAGGGGAGGGCAGGTTTGATCATTTGCATGCTTATAGAGTTCAATGGTATTTACTTCCATGCAATCATGCTTAAGACTGACCATGGGGAGGAGGAAGGGGAGGGGGAGGGGGAGGAAGGGGAAGGAGGGGATTGGAAGAGGATGGGGAGGGAGGGGCAAAGGAAGGGGGAGGGGAGGGGCAAGAGGGAGGGGATAGGAGGAGAAGGGAGGGCTGGTTTGATCTAGGGTTACCAGGCTCAGGGCCTGAGAATGATTGTGTATCTTTAAGAGAACAGAAAATTCAGCCAAGTACAGGTTTTCTTGCAACACTGTAATGGGAAAAACCACAAGGTGCAATTCTCCCTTACCCCTGCACAACTTTTAAAGATACAGAAGACCTTTTGGAGGCTGGGCCTGGCAACCCTAGTTTGATCCTTTGCATACTATTTGAGTTCAATGGTATTTATTTCTGTGCAATCATGTTTGAAAATGGAAATGGACTGCCTTCAAGTCAACCAGATTTATGGCAATCCTTTGAATAGGGTTTTCATGGTAAATGGTATTCAGAAGTGGTTTTACTATTGGCTTCCTCTGACGCTGAGAGGCAGTGACTGGCCCAAGGTCACCCAGTCAGCTTCATGGCTGTGTGGGGATTTGAATCCTGGTCTACCAGGTTGTAGTCCAACAGTGACCTGGGGGAGGGGCAGGGAGGGGGAAGGGAAAACCCTTTCCTTTTCAAAAGGAAAACATTGTGAGCAGTATCATTGCTTTTCAGCATTTCACCTTTTTATTCTACAGCAGGCACAAGGAGCCTCACACCCAAATTTAAACCAAAGCTGTCCATGGCCACATCCACACCAGCCCTTTATTTCACTTTGGACAGTCATGGCTTCTCTCAACGAATCCTGGGAAGTGTTGTTAGTGAAGGGTGCTGAGAGTTGCTAGGAGATGCCCTGTTCTCCTCACAGACCTTTAATCAGAGTGGCTGACTATTAAACCAGTCTGGCCACTGGAGCTCTCTCAGTGGAATAGGAGTCTCCTCTCAGCACCCTTCACAAACCACACTTCCCAGCAGGGCCGGCTCCAGGAATGCGGGGACCCTTGGGCATTAGCCTGCCCTGGGCCCGTTTCCCTTCCGCGATCCCGGGGATTGCAAGACGAGCTTCCAAACCCCGCGCCATCCCCTGCCATCCCCAGCGCTTCACCTACCTTTCTCTGCTGTTTGCGCAGGGTTGCCATCAATAAAGATGGCGGCCGAGGTTTCCGTAAGGGACTGAAGCCTTTGCCGCCATCTTGGTAGATGGTATGCAGCGCACGCATTGCTGCCATCAACCAGCCAAAATTTCTTAAATTAATTACAAATCAGCCAGGCATTTTTTAAACTTTTAAACTGCAAGCCCTGGACCGCTGTCTTGACTCGGTGGTGGGCTGGATGAGGGCCAATAAACTGAGTCTGAATCCTAGCAAGACGGAGGCGCTGTGGGTTGGTGGTTCCCGAGTTCAGATAATTGGTCAGTTGCCTGCTTTGAATGGGGTCGTACTCCCTCTGAAAGAGCAGGTCCATAGCCTGGGGGTGCTCCTGGGTCCATCTTTGTTGCTAGAGGCTCAGGAGACCTCAGTGGCTAGGAGTGCCTTTTACCAGCTTCAGCTGGTGAGACAGCTGCAGCTGTTTCTGTACCGGGATAGCCTAACCAGTGTTGTCCATGCACTGATAACCTCTAGGCTGGATTACTGTAATGCGCTCTATGTGGGGCTGTCCTTGAGGTTGGTCCAGAAGCTGCAGCTGGTGCAAAATGCGGCGGCGAGACTGCTTACTGAAGCAGGGTGTTGCCAGCATGTCAACCCGCTGCTGAAAGAATTGCACTGGCTGCCCATTTGCAACCGGGCCAAGTTCAAGGTTCTAGTTTTGGCATACAAAGCCCTATACAGCTTGGGACCAGGATACCTGAAAGACCATCTTACCCTTTATATGCCCAGTCGATCACTGCGCTCTGCAGGTGAGGGCCTCCTGCAGATACCATCTTATCAGGAGGTTCGTTCTGCACAATATAGGAAACGGACCTTTAGTGTGGCGGCACCTACCCTGTGGAATTCCCTCCCTTTGAATATTAGGCAGGCTCCATCTCTGCTATCTTTTCAGTGCCTTTTGAAGACTCCTCTTTCAACAAGCCTTTTAAGTTGAGACCTATCCCAGTCTGCATCTGTGTCAGAATTGTTTAATATATTTTGTTTTTAACCCTTTTTTAAGGTTGCTTTTTAAAAATGTTTTTAATGCTGTTTTGTTTTAATGTATTTTAAGATCTGTTTTTATGATGTTTTAAAGTGTTTTAGTGCTTTGTTTGCCGCCCTGGGCTCCTGCTGGCAGGAAGGGCGGGATACAAAATAAATAAATAAATAAATAATAAACTGCAGAGGATGATGGTCAGAGTATGGGGCAAGGTCAGTGTTAGGATTACAGGTACTCTGTGAACATGGCTGATTTTTAATGAATTTCAACACATTATGAGAACTCTGAGAAAAAAGTCCAAAAGGGCTCTGAGGTTTTTCTCTCTCTTTTTAGACTTTTTAGGCTCTCTATTTCTCTCTTTTTAGACTCTCTATTCCCTCTAACTGTTTTGTGTATCGCCATGAAAATTGAGAGGGTTGTTAAGCAAGCGTTTCTGAGTTCAGGACTATAAGTTTTGTAAGGTTTTGTTTTGAAATAAGCTGATGGGAAGCATCAGAATGGCATAGGGGGTATTTTCAATTTAACATTGTGGAATGTGAAAAATCCACACTAGCTATAGTATACAGCCGCTCTCGTGGCTGTATAATTCCTTCACTAAGCTACATTGGGAGTACCTGAAAAGGAAGATGAGTTTAAGCAGGAGAATCATTTTGACTGCTGCTATTTTCCAAAGCCAGGATTGATTTAGTTCTATCCATCCATTCAAGTCCTGTCTAAGCTAAGAGGATTAAAGTTTTGCATCTTAAGTTCTCAGAGTTCTTTTGGGACAACTACTCCCACATACTGGAAGCTACTCACTCAAATCTCTAAATCATATTTAGTATGCAAATATATCTGTTGCATTTCAACATACATCACAGAGGATTTAAAATAGTACACCTCAAGTCCTGCCACCTTTTAAAAAGTATATCAGTATCCCCTGCAAACTTTCAAGAGTAGTTATAGTGTTGTCTAACGTGAGAAGCAAATCATCTGCAAACATGTTTATAATGTGTTTTGTCTCCAGTTTTGATTCCCCTTATCATCAGTTCACTTCGAATAACGTTCACTAATGTTTCCATGACCAAGACGAATAATATGGGGAGCAAAGGGGAGCCTTGCCAAGTAGCCCTGCTGAGCTGAGACGTTGGAGAAGCATTCAAACTTATTTTTGCTCCTGCACTCAAGTATATTTATGACATTTAGGAATTTGGGACCAAAGTTCATGGTCTGTAATAATTCAAGTAAAAAGGGCCATTCTACCCTGTCAAAGGCCTTGAGTATATCCAACATGACTAGAGTAAGTAGTTGTCATTCCTTTGTAATTTTATGGATTAAGGTTAACAATCTGCAGCTGTTTTGACATGCAGCCCAGTTTATCTGTATGAATATACTGTTCTCTGAAAAGATTTAAACACGCTGTGAGTATGGCTAAAAGACTCTTGTGTTCTGATTAATAATTGTAATCAGACAATAAGAACCCATCAGCTGAGATCTTTACCTGGTTTCAGTACTACAACCAGGATGGATTCTCTCAGCATCATACCTCCCCTCATTAAGTAATTGAATAAAATAGCTAATCTAGAAACCAGAATATCTACAAAATCCTTGTAGACTTCATTTCCAAAACAATTTATGCCAGTCGTTATTTCCTTGTTGAATTTTTAAGTACAGCATGAATTTCAAGTTCAGAAATAGGCTTTATTAATATTAGATGCATCATATAGAAGCTCATCTTTACCACTTATAATCCTAGTCACCTGATTATGTTCCTTCTTCTTGGGAAGTGCTTCAGCTAGCAATCTAGAGCATTTATTTCCAAATTTGTGATGCATGCTACTGATCTGAGCCATGGTATTACAGCTGTGATCTAAATCGAAAGCTTGCAGCTTGGTACATTTATATGTTAATTCTTTATATATGCATAAACTTCCAGTGAACTTATGTTTTCCTTCTAAAAGAGACACCTCATGACTCAGTTTGGTCTCTCTGTGAAAAAGACAAATAATTGGGTGTTAGAACAAACTAAACCAGAACTATCAGTAGAAGCTAAAATGATGAAACTGAGGTTATCATACTTTAGACACATCATGAGAAGACATGATTCAGTAGAAAAGACAATAATGCTGGAAAAAACAGAAGGGAGTAGAAAAAGAGGAAGACCAAACAAGAGATGGATTGATTCCATAAAGGAAGCCACAGACCTGAACTTACAAGATCTGAACAGGTTTATAAAAAATGCTATTGGAGGTTGCTGATTCATAGGGGCATCATAAGTCGTAATCAACATGAAGGCACATAACACACACACTGTGTTCACTGGCATTTTAGAACAGTAGATTCTTTAATACAGTGTCACCTAATGACATTTTTAATGTGACCCAAATTATAGCCTGGCAAACTTCTTGAGTGTCATTCGCATGAAAATAGTTAATAATTTCAGACTGTAGTTTGTCTCATATCTCCTTCCTAAGCACCAGTCCTGCTGGGAGTTGCCATGAAGATATATACAGTCCCCTTGCTTTGTAAACCACTTCCAATATTCACAGGGGCATGGTCCAAGACCAATATAATCCCTATGTAGGCATCTATAACTTTCTCATATAAGGGTCCCAATAACAATATGTGGTCGATTCTACAGTAAGTGTTATGGTGATGGAAGCAGTGTGAATAGTTCCTGACAGACAGATTTCTACTTCCCCAGGCATCTATATGGACAATTTCCTCTACCAAGGCCATTAATCCAGAGGAATTTTGACCTTTCCAGTCTAGTACACTACTCCTATCAAGTCTTTCATCCATTACTGAATTTAAATCACCCCCTAGGATCATTCCTCCTCTCTTGAAGCTTTCTAAAACTGTTTCTCTTCTTTCAAAAAGGGAAATTGCCCTATGTTAGGGCAGTAGATGGAGCCCAAAGTAAGTTGCATTCCATCCACTGTTCCACTTACATACCCATATATTCTGCATTGGTAACTGCAATATTCAGAGACAATCAGAGGACATTTGCCACTCCTCTAGCTTTCGAAGAGCCATAGATGTTATATTGATTTCCCAACCAAGAAAATTTAATAACATTAGCATTTTTAGTTTTTTGGTGAGTTTCTTGCAGAAGCATCACATCTGGATTTTCAGTTTTCAGTTAGTTTGCTGTTGTTGCTCTTTTCATTGCAGTCTCTAGACCTCTGATTTAACTATAACAACTTCAATGTATTCTTAGATATTGCTTAGTATAGTGAATTGCAAAAATGCCCTTTTCTGTTTTACTAGTACAAGCTGCAGCACTGCAGTTTCTGACATGCAGTACAAACCACTAATCATTAACTGTGAAACTTCAAAACTCCCTCCTCCCTGCCCACCACACTTCCCCCATTTACCAGGTGTGGATTCATCCAAGGTAGGAATCCTCCAAATGGGAATAAAGCCCCTCACAACCCAGAAAGAAAACACTGGGCAAGCCACATATGTACAGATGACAAAGTACCACTTTCCCCATGCAGACTATAAAACTGTTATATATGGAACCATTAACCATAACTGCTTAAAAGGAGAGTGAATTAAAAAGAATTTAAAAGGATCTCAGCAGAATTAACTTGTATAATGCCACTTCAAAAAGCAATAGTATATCATCACTTCCTATTTGAATAACATATATTTAGTGCAGGTTATCATATGTTGGTACCCCCATAAGGGATAAACCAAAATAGAAAAATTGTCATCCAAACTGTCATCATCAACAACTTGGGCTCCCACTCCTGACTTGCTATGTCATTGTTTTCTTTTTATCTTTCTTTTTATTCTTCATTTATTATCCATTTATTATCAATCCCTTGACAGTTATCTTGATAGATTTTTGGGTCCTCAGCTCTGGAGTTGAAAGACTTTCTCAAAATCAGCCAACATCAGAGCATAGTCAATCCCCAAGATCCCTCATCCATTGAATTATTAGGGCTATTGGGTCACTCCCTTCTTCAAATTTGGGGATTCCCTCATCCTAATATTAGTCCAATGCTCAAAATTTTCCTGCTCCTCCATCTTTATGCACAGATCATTAGTCACAATTTTCAATTTTTCACTTATAGTTTGATTTTTCAGCAACAGTTCAAAAGTATTGCTGGACATTTGAGCTGTTTTTTAGATTTGTGTGTGAACTTCATTCAGAGTTCTGTTAACTGGACACAGAGCAGCTAGCATATCATCGGCCAGTGCTTTCTGCATGAGGCTGAATTGTATCACTAAGTCAGTCTCCCCGACAGATTGTTAGTCAATTTCAGAGCCTTACCGCCAGTGTCATCTCTACTTGACAGTTCAGATCTGTCCAACTGTCCTTTAGGGGTATAGCAGTGTTTCATGGCATTTCTCAACCTTCTGCTAGTGCTAAGCTTCATGCCCAAGCCAGAATTGATTATTTAGTACTTCAATTTTTTGTAAAGCTACTGTTTTATTAAGTATTAGGTCTTTCAGGGCTCAGAGGTGCACAGCGATCTTGCTCAGCAACAAGCTATGCCCCCCACCCCCCAAGGGATCTTTTAATGTTCTTATTTTCAAAAAGAACCAAAATAGCTAACAATAAGAATTATGACAAAGGTCTCCAAGCAACTTACAGCAAGTTTTAAAACATAAGCATAAGTAGAAATACATTATAATATTGACACATTCACACAAAAACACATGCAATTCATTAAAAAATGCACAAAACAACCTCTCCTGCCATAACAGCAGCAGAAAGATTTGGCAAAACTTTATAGAATTATAGAATCATAGAGCTGGAAAGTGCCTATAAGGGCACTGAGTCAACCCGCGTGCCCAATGCAGGAATCCAACTTAAAGCATACCCAGTAGGTATCATTATCCAACAAAAGCCCATGAAAAAAGGTAAGTGTTTACCTGGCACTGAAAAGATATCAGCAAAGGTACCAGAGGCTATCCCTGGGGAGAGTGTCCCACAAACAAGGAGCTACAACTAAAAAAGAGACCTCCCTTACCATCATCTTCTAAGCCTCCCTCAAAAAAAGAACCCAGAGAAGGACTTGAAATGAAGATCTAAGGGTCCAAGTAGTTTCATATCGGGACAGAGTTTCTGAAAGATATGAGGACCTGAGCCATAAAGAGCTTTATAGATGAAAACCAGCACTTTGAATTGGGCTCAATGGCATACAAGCAGCCAACGTAGCTGTAACGGAACTGGTGTTTTATTGGTGCATTCTGCACTGATTCAAGCTTCCAAATCGTTTTCAAAGGCAGTCCCACATAAAGCATATGGCAGTAGTCCAAGCTTGAGGATACCAGAGCATACATTGCTATAGCTAAGTTATCCCTTGGTAGTAGTGCTGAAGGCACTCTGCACCACCAAGGCCACATGCACCTCAAGTGACAGCAATGGATCCAGGAGAACCGCCAAACTATGAACCCACTTCTTCTGAGGGAGTGTCTAAAGGAGAAAATCTCTGGTTCAAAATCACAGCTTTCCCACAATGCTTGCCAAGTCACCTGGAGCAAGTCACTCAAATTAACCACTTTCCAGTTAAGAAGGTAAATTAAGATGGTAATGCATTCAGCGCTTTTCCTAGTTGTTATAAATAACACTTCATGCAGTTACAGCCAAACAAATAGTGAAAACATGGAGGAATAATGCTTCATCCTGTACATTTCTGTGTTTGACTCACTTTCCCATAATAATATAATGGGATGCCAATGTTGTGACAGGTCCTGAAGCAGTATCCAGTGCACTTTCTTGTCAGACCTTGTGGGATCATTTTCAGTTTTAGGGACCCAAGGATGTGGGACAAGGTGCATATATCTGTTCAGTTCACTGTCTCTGAATCCTTGCTGCTCACGGCTGTTTCAAACTAGATGGGTGGGTTGGTGCAGGATGTGGTGCACGTCACTGCATGAGGAGACAATGCCAGCAGCTTGAAAGAGATGGTCGTACAGCCCCTGCTTAAAAAATCCACCCTGAATCCTGAGGGTTTTTTATAATTACCATCTGGTTGCGGATATCCCTACTCCTGGGCAAGATGCTTGAGAGGGTGGTGGTAGCCCACTTGGAAATGGAATTATCTAGTTATACAGGCCTGTATTTGGGACTTAATGAGCCTTGGTCACTCAGATGGATGACCATTACCAGGAGAGAGTCAGGGGGCATGTGACTCTATTAGTCTTGGTGGATTTCTTCACAGCTTGTGATACCATTGTCCATGGTATCCCCCTGGACTGGCTCTGTGAGATGGGAGTTGAGGGCATTGTTTTGGGGTAGTTCAAATATCTACGGGACTGATATCAGCATTGGGAGAGTTTACCTCAACCCCCTGGCACTTGCGCTATGGCGTGTCATATGGACTATACTATCCCTCTCTATATAAAGTGGAAGCTGGTCCATTGGGCGCAAATGGAGAACTGCCCCACAACATCAGTCTGCTCTCAGCCAGCCCCCACCTCCCTCCAGGGGGTGGCATTGACTGCCAGCTTCCTCCTCACTATCCTCATTGTTGCACTTGTAAAACTCAGCAATGAATTAGTTGGCTCTGCTGCCGTTGGCGGTGGCTTCACCTATTGTTAGTCTCCCTGCCTTCTGCCCTACTAGTCTCTATAGGCATAAGCCCCACTGGCTAAGGAATCTTACATCAGTCCCTTTGTCATGGACAGATCACCACTTGTTGAAGTTTAGACTTACAACGGCTTCTCCCCTCTGCAAGGGTGGGGGACCCATTAAGATGGTCCGCCCTCGGACACTAATGAATCCGGATGGTTTTCTTTTTTTTTTCTTTTTTTTTAATAATTTTTATTCAAATTTTTCCAAAAACAAACAAAACAAAGTCAAAAAGACATAACAATACAACAACAAAAAATAAAAATAAAATAGTTGACTTCCGATTTGTCGCAGATCAGCTATAAGTATATAATATACATCAAACCTGTCCCTTAATGTATACATACAGAATCCCTTTTCTCCATAAGCTGTCTTAATTAATCGTCAAATCCCAGTATCATCATTTTATTTTGATCTTTCAACAAAAAGTCTAAGAGAGGCTTCCATTCCTTAAGAAATGTATCTGTCGATTTTTCTCTAAGTAAACATGTCAATTTATCCATTTCTACTAAGTCCATTAATTTCAATAGCCATTCTTCCATTGTTGGTGTTGATTCCATTTTCCACTTTTGTGCATATAATAATCTTGCTGCCGTAATCATATACAATATTATTCTTCCATATTTCTTTTCTATTTGTTTATCCATAAAACCCAATAAAAAAAATTCTGGTTTTGACTGAATATTTATCTTTAGAATTTTTTGCATCTTCCTACCTATCTGTGCCCAAAATGATTTTGCCTTTTTACACAACCACCACATATGATAAAATGATCCTTCTTGTTGTTTACATTTCCAACAAACATTAGAAACATTACTATACATTTTTGACAACTTTTCTGGAGTCATGTACCAACGGTACATCATTTTATAAAAATTTTCTTTAAGATTATAACATAGTGTAAATTTCAAACCTTTTTTCCACATATTTTCCCATTGATCCATTTGTATGTTATAACCAAAAATTTTTGCCCACTTTACCATACACTCTTTTACTTGTTCTTCCTCCATATCCATTTTCAATAAGAGTTTATACATTTTCGCAATTATATTTTCATCATTTGTACACAATCCTATTTCAAAATCAGATTTACTTATTTCAAACCCATACATTTTCTTGTCCATTTTATATCTTTCTAACAATTGTAAATAGGCGAACCATTGAAAACTATATCCTTCCTTTGTCAGTTGTTCTCTCTCTTTCATTATATATTCTCCATGTACATTTTCTAATAGTTCTTGATAAGTTAACCATTTCTCTTTTCCAGCCATTTCTCTTCTATAAAACGCTTCTTGGCTTGAGACACATAATGGTATTTTCGAATAAAACCTTGGTTTATATCTATTCCATATTTTCAACAGAGGACGTCTTATAAAATGATTGTTAAAGTCTACATTTACTTTTACTTTGTCATACCATAGATATCCATGCCATCCCCACTTCAAATTATAACCCTCCAAATCCAATAGTCTTTTATTCCTCAATAAGATCTATTCCTTTATCCAGACTAGACAGCAGGCAGCAAAATAAAGTCTCAGATTTGGTAATCCCAGTCCTCCTCTTTCTTTGGCATCTTGTAGTAGTTTAAATTTAACTCTTGGTTTTTTTCCTTGCCATACAAATTTAGAGATATCTTTTTGCCATTGTTTAAAAGGTAAATCAGAGGATATCACAGGTATTGTTTGAAACAAAAACATCATTCTCGGTAATACATTCATTTTTATCACAGATATTCTACCCATTAATGACAGTTGTAGTTTATCCCATCTTAGAAAGTCTTTCTTAATCTCTGTCCATAATTTTTCATAATTATTATGAAACAACTTTGAATTTTTATTTGTCATAATGATACCTAAATATTTCAACTTTTTCTCTATTGTAAAATCTGTCTTGTCCATTAACACTTTCTGTTCCCTTAAAGTTAAATTTTTCACCAACATCTTTGTTTTTTGATTGTTAATCTTAAATCCTGCTAACGGTCCAAATTCTTTTAATTTGTCCATCAATACATTAATTCCTTCCAAAGGATTTTCTAGTACAATTATCAAATCATCAGCAAATGCTCTCAATTTATATTCTTCTTTTTTTATCTTTAATCCCGAAATTCTTTTATCTTGCCTTATATCTCTAAGCAGCACTTCTAAGACCAGAATAAATAAAAGGGGAGATAAAGGACATCCCTGTCTTGTACCCTTTTGTATTTCACATGAATCCGTTAAATCTCCGTTAACAATTATCTGAGCCTTCTGAGATGTATAAATCGATCTAATCCATTTTATAAAATTGTCTCCAAAATCCATTTGCTCCAAAACCTGAAACATAAATTTCCAATTCAAATTATCAAATGCTTTTTCAGCATCTAAAAAAATCAAAGCTGCTTGTTTATCATTTCGTTGTTCTAAATATTCCAAAACATTCAAGACATTCCTGACGTTGTCACGTAATTGTCTTTTAGGTAAAAACCCTGATTGATCTTCCTGAATAAATTGTTGCAATATTATTTTCAATCTTTCTGCCAAGATCATTGTAAAAATTTTATAGTCATTATTCAATAGAGATATTGGTCGATAATTTTTTGTTTTAGTTAAATCTTGCTCCTCTTTAGGTATTAATGTTATATTAGCATTTTTCCAACTATCCGGTATCTTTCCCTCTTGCAGAATAAGATTCATTGTAGACTGTAAAGGTAGTAAGAGTTCTTCCTCCAAACATTTATAATACATTGCAGATAACCCATCTGGTCCTGGTGCCTTTCCTAATTTAATTTTGTTTATAGCTTCAGATATCTCTTTTGACGTAATAGGGCCATTAATAGCTTGTCTCTGAAAGTCTGTAATTTTAGGCAAATTCTGTTTAGATATATACTCTTCTATTTTTTCAGATGGAATTTCCTGACATTTGTACAATGTTGAATAATATTGATGAAAAATCTTTTTAATTTTTACATTATCTGTCAACGTCTCATCTCCTTCTTGTATCTTTAAAATAATATTTTTTTGATGTTCTTTTCTTAATTTATATGCTAACCATTTCCCAGGTTTATTTGCAAATTCAAAAGTCCTTTGTTTAGCAAAATTTAGTTTTCTTTCAATTTCTCTAACTGTCAGCATTGATACTTGCTTCTGTAACATTTTGATTTGATTTACAATAGAAACTTTAGTTGGATTCTTTTTCAATTCTTCCTCTTTTTGTTTTATTTCTTCCAAAATTAATTGCATTTTCTGTTGTTTCTTTTTTTTTAATTCAGAGTTACATTTAATAAAATATCCCCTCATAAATGCCTTACTTGTATCCCAAACGATATTTTCACTTGTTCCTTTATGTAAATTATGTTCAAAAAACTCTTTTAATTTCTTCTTACATTCTTGTACTACTTTGTCATTCTGTAATAAAGATTCATTTAGTCTCCATCTAAATCCAAGATTTTTCTTTTTTAAAGTTAATATCACAGGGTTATGATCCGAAAAAGTTTTTGGTAATATATCCATTTTAAAAGTATCCTTCGCTAAAATTTTAGACATCCAAATCATATCAATCCTCGAGAATGTTTTGTGTCTTTCTGAGAAATAAGTAAATTCCTTTGCATTATCATTTATATATCTCCAGGTATCCACCAATTCTAAATTTTCCATCAGTTCAAAGCAAATCTTCGGTAATTTACCCTGTGTCTCTTTGATATTTTTTTCAGAAAGCCTATCAATTTTTGGTGAGATTACCCCATTCCAATCACCCATAACACACCAATGGTCATATGAAAACTCTGACAATTTTTCCATAAGTCCTGTGTAAAACCTTGTTTTATCTTCATTGGGGGCATAGATACCCACTATCAAAATGTTTGTACCCTGTAGAGTAATTTCAACCCCCACAAATCTACCACTATCATCCAGTAATACCAATTTAGGAAGCAATTGTGGGTTAATGTAGAGAACAACTCCATTTTTTTTTTTTGGTCCAGCCGAAATAAATTCTTCACCCAAATTTTTACAAATCAAATATTTGGAATCTTTCTTCTTAATATGAGTTTCTTGTAAACAAATTATATCCAATTTTAATTTTTTCAAATAATGAAACACTTTCTTTCTCTTCTGCGCCGTATTGGCTCCATTTATATTCCAAGTTAGATATTTGTAATCCATCTTTAAGCGTGTATTTTAAAATGTGCCTGATGCTCCTTTTAATCCATCATCTTCCTTCCCTTCCTCTGCATATCTTTGTTGACTTTGTTTCCCAGGAATTATATCCATATCTTTGAGTTTATCTTCATCCATGTCTTTTGAAGCTTTTCTCAAGAAGTCCCTTGCTTTTTGAACAGTATTCAATCTATATTTCTGTTGTCTGAATGTAAAGATCACTCCTTCTGGAACATCCCATCTAAATTGAATTTTGCGTTGCTTAAGTTTCTCTGTAAGGAAAGCATATTCTTTTCTCTTACGTAAAAGTCTAATAGGAATTTCTTTCATCACCAGTATTTCCTTACCATCAATTTTAAAGGTATTTTTAAAGTGTTGCTGTAATACCATATCTCTGGTCGTCTTCTTTATAAAATGAACAAGCACATCTCTTGGAATTTTATTCATTGTTGCATATCTGGAATTAATTCTATACACTTTGTCTATTTCAAATTCCATCCGATCTTCATTCAAATCCAGAAATTTTACTAGGGCATTAACAATTTTATCTCTGATGTCTTCACCTGTTTCCTCAGGAATTGCACGGAATCTCAAACAATGTTCTTTATTTCTCATTTCAGTCACAGCCATATAATCCAGGTTTTTTTCTAATTCCAGATTTAATATATCTGTTCTATTCTCCAAGATTTGTACCTTTTCTTTAGTGTTTTTTGCATCCTCCTTTATTTGCCCAATTGTCCCTTTGATCTCATCCACTTGTGTTTTAATATAGTCTTTTATATCTGTCAGTTCAGTTTTCATTTCCTGTTTTATATCATTAATCCCTTCCATTATTTTTTGAAACATATCTGGGGGTATAGCCCCTTCCTGTGGATCAGTAGAACCTCTTCGCTCCTGGGCCTTAGTTGCTTTTCTAGTTGTCATTTTCAAGAGAAGCCTTTAATTTCTGATATTAATCACTGTTTCAAAACCTAGAGGCAGTCTATTTCTTTTTCTTTTTTCCTCCACCAACAAAAGAGTTAATATTCCAGGCCTGTTATTGAAGTCCAGCCAGCACAGCACAGTTCTTATCTACATCCAAGAATGCAAAACAATTCTGGTTCCCAACACCAAACAATTAGTAACATATACGAGCAGCAGATTCGTCCAAAGAGAAATAGTCCAAAGAGAAAAATAGTCCAAAATATAATAATTACCTCGCATCCGTTTTTAAACTTTAAAACTCCAAATTCAGGCCAGCTTTTTGTCGTAAAAAAAGTATATAAGTTGTTTACATTTTCTTTCTTCCTTAATTATATTTAAAAGAGAAAAAGTATGACTCACCCAGGTTTCTCAGTTGCTGATTCGTAAACAAATCCCTTTTATTGAAGTAATTTAAGCCGAATGATAAGATTTAGACAGAAGTAGGCTTGCTGGTTAAGAATGTTTTTTTTTAAGAAGAAAAAAGAACGCTTCACTTTTTTCCAGTACAGCTTGCGTGGAAATCCTGACTCCGTCTTCAGCCGATCGGCATGCCTTCTTATCTCAGGAATTTCCTGATCAATTCCAGCCGCCGACAGCTCAACGAAGTCTTGTGGAAAATCTGATCGGTTCTCCTATACCTTGGAGAACATTTAAGCCAGTCCAAGATTCCTCTTGGCTGGCTTTTAACCTGAAAAAAGCTTCCTCTGAGGCAGAGCTCCCTCAGAGACAACCACCAGCCAGCACTACTTCCGGGAAGTCCGAATCCGGATGGTTTTCAAAGGGCTCTGAGGAGTTTTCCAGCTGATAGGGCTGGCGCTCCTGTTGAAACCCTGGTTGAACTGTGGAATACAGAAACAACCCGGGCAGTTGACATGATCGCTCCTGCGCGCCCTCTCCTGTGTAGAGCTCATATGGCTCCATGGTACACTCCAGAGCTGAGAGCGATGAAACAATATAGGAGACAGCTTGAGTGCAGATGGAGACGGACTCCTGATGGATGCAATTATGCACTGGTAAGTGCCTATACCAAGTTGTATCTAGGGGCAGTGAGGGCGGCAAAAAAGTGCTACTGTACTACCTCTATTATAGCATCTATCTGCCGCCCAGCGGAGCTCTTTAAAATTGTCTGAGGGCTATTACATTCTGGCCCTAGGGACATGGTAGAACCAACTAAGGCTCGCTGTAATGAATTTGCTAGGCACTTCCAAGATAAAATCTTTTGCATCCGCCAGGACTTGGACTCCAATGTTACAGCAGTTTAATCATATGAGGTCTCCAGAACACAGCCTTGTCCTGATTTTTTGGATGAGTTTCAGTTGGTGCAGCTCGAGGACGTTGACAAGGTACTTGGACAGGTGCGTGCAACCACTTCTGTGTTGGATCCTTGCCCCTCTTGGCTAATAAAAGCTAGCAGGGATGGAACTGCCGGCTGGGCCAGGGAAGTGAATAACGCCTCATTGCGAGAGGGAGTGGTCCCTAACTGCCTGAAAAAGGCGGTAGTGAGACCGCTTCTGAAGAAATCTTCCCTGGACCCAGAAATTGTTAATAACTATAGGCCGGTAGCAAATGTTCCATTTCTGGGCAAGGTCCTAGAACGAGTGGTTGCGGACCAGCTCCAGACACTCTTGGATGAAACCGATTATCTGGATCCATTTCAATCGGGTTTCAGGCCTGGTTTTGGCACGGAGACAGCCTTGGTTGCCCTGTATGATGACCTTTGTCGGGAGAGAGACAGGGGGAGTGTAACTCTGTTGATTCTCCTTGATCTCTCAGCGGCTTTTGATACCATCGACCATGGTATCCTCCTGGGGAGACTGGCTGAGCTGGGAGTTGGAGGTGCTGCGTGGCAGTGGTTTTCCTCCTGCTTGGCGGGTCGTATCCAGAAGGTAGTGCTTGGGGAGCATTGCTCAACACCCTGGACCCTCCAGTATGGAGTTCCGCAGGGGTCAGTTCTGTCCCCCATACTCTTTAACATCTACATGAAGCCACTGGGTGCAGTCATCAGGAGTTTTGGAGTGCGTTGCCACCAGTATGCTGATGACACGCAGCTCTACTTCTCCTTTTCATCTTTTTCAGGTGAGGCTGTCAATGTGCTGAACCGATGCCTGGCTGCGACAATGGACTGGAGAGCTAACAAACTGAGGCTCAATCCAGACAAGACTGAGATGCTGTTAGTGGGTGGTTGTTCTGACCAGATGGTGGATGCTCAACCTGTCCTGGATGGGGTTGCACTCCCCCTGAAGGAACAGGTTCGTAGCTTGGGAGTACTTTTAGAACCATCCCTGTCACTTGAGGCTCAAGTAGCCTCGGTGGCATGGAGTGCTTTCTACCAACTTCGGTTGGTGGCCCAGCTACGCCCCTATCTGGACAGGGATGACCTTGCTTCAGTTGTCCACGCTCTGGTAACCTCTAGACTAGATTACTGCAATGCGCTCTACGTGGGGCTGCCTTTGAAGACGGTTCGGAAACTGCAGCTTGTGCAAAATGCAGCGGCCAGATTGTTAACACGGACCAGGCGGTCCGAACATATAACACCGGTTCTGGCCCGCTTGCATTGGCTGCTATATGTTTCCGGGCTCGATTCAAGGTGCTGGTTTTAACCTATAAAGCCTTACACGGCTTGGGACCACGATACTTGATGGAACGCCTCTCCCGATATGAACCTACCCGTACACTGCGCTCAACATCGAAGGCCCTTCTCCGGGTGCCTACTCAGAGGGAAGCCCGGAGGATGGTAACAAGAAAAAGGGCCTTATCAGTGGTGGTCACCGAATTATGGAACAGTCTCCCTGATGAGGTACGCCTGGCGCCATCATTGTTGTCTTTTCGGCGCCAGGTTAAGACCTACCTCTTCTCCCAGGCATTCTAGCATTTTAGCATTTCAGTATTGTAGCATTTAGCATTTTAGTATTTTTAGTATTTTAGTTTAGTACAGGATTTTTGGAAATTTAATGAGTTATGTTTTAAATTGATTAATGTGTGGTTTTAAATTGTATGTTGATATTTTGATGTTGTGAACCGCCCAGAGAGCTTCGGCTATGGGGCGGTATAAAAATTTAATAAATAAATAAATAAAGGCGATTGAGAGCACAATGTCAGAAATACCTCACACTATTTCTCAGATGATTCTGTGTGCATCCTGAACTAGGGTCTGGATGCAGTAATGGGCTGGATGAGGGCCAATAAACTGAAACTGAATCCTGGCAAGATGGAGGTCATGTGGGTGGGTAGTTCCCGGGTCCAGGAGCAGTGCCTATTCTGGGTGGGGTTGCACTCTTCCAAAAGGAGTATGTATACACTTTGGTAGAGGTCCTAGATACATCTTTGCCCCTGGAAGCCCAAATGACTACAGTCTGATCTGCCAACTATGCCCATTTCTGGACTGGAATAGCTTTGCCACTGTCACCCACATTTTGGTAACCTCTAGGTTGGATTACTGAAATGTGCTCTATGTGGCGCTTCCCTTGAGGTTGGTCAGAAAACTGAAGCTGGTGCGGAATGCTGCAGCAAGGTTACTTGGTGGAGTGTCCTATCACACACACACACACATTACTCTCCTTAAGCAGCTGCACTGGCTGCCAATAAGCTACCACGCCAAGTTGAAGGTTTTGGTTTCAACCTATAAAAGCCCTCAACAGCCTGGGACCAAAACATGTGCATTAGCACCTCTCTCCCTACTATCCTGTGGGAAGGCCTTCTCTGTGGCAGTCCCCTTTCCATGGAATTGCTTCCCATTTAAGTTTTGACAAGTGCCAATGCTAATGATGTTTCAGCACTTGTGTTAACTATACTTGTTCACTTTTCTGGAGTTTAATGTCAGGAATTAATTAATAGTTCCTCTTGGGTAACCTGTTGTATTTTATTTATATTACTGTGATTTTACTGTTTCATTGTTTTATCATTTTAAGTTGTACACAACCTTGAGATGTACTGTAATAGGCAGTATATAAATATCTGTATAAATAAAAATAAAATGCCAATGAATATAGCAATGGCAGTAGCAATCATTGAGGCACCACAATCAATTAGGAGTAAGGTTTTTTTAAAAAAAAACTTTGCAATCTAATCATACATAATGTGACTGATTACAGATTTCAGTCAAGAGTAAAGCATAAAGTATTACCTGTAGTTTTGCTTTCAAATAAAATTGCATGTTTCTTCCAACATACAAGAAAAACAATGGAGACTATGAGTGTCTTAACCTATTATTTATAAAATACACCGACAAATGGCAGTAGTTTTCTTCATGATATCTACAAAAATAAAACCATTACTTAACAGAAGAACTCTCCACCATAATACGAACCAATAAAAAGGAAAGAGTCAGATAAAGGGCCTGGGTTTGACGAATGATCTGATATAATCGTATCATGCTTGTTTATCACAAACACAAAAGTACACCATCAAATAGAGCAGGGAATAACTAAATACCTACCTGAGTGACAGTTTCTTCTTCAGTTACCTGCCAGGCCAGATATGCCCAGTTAGATATGCTTTCATCACAAATTATGCTGATATGCCAGGTAGCATATATAAGGAATTATAGAAGATTATGATGGAGCCATTTCTACAGAGGATACATTCCTATGTGCCATGGTTGAAAGAACTAGCCTGCCCTATGAGGAAAATTGTGTATTTCCACAGAACCCCATAAAGACTCAGCAGCCATTGTAAACTTTGTAAAAAGGAAGCCTAGGGAGAAAATTGAAGGTAAAAATTGAGTGGAGTCAAATGCATGCCTCTGTTTCCATAGGAAATATAGTAGATTTGTATGTGATTGTATATGTTAAGGCTTTGTGACTGTGCATGGGTTGCCAACTGTTTTAAACCAAATTAATGCAGCACTCTGCCCAAAAAAGTTTCACCGTCACTGAGATAGACAGTGTTAATTAGGCAATCCAATCAGGGATCATGCACTCATGCCAAATTCTGACCCATGCATCAACTCTTGTTGCCTACCTCCATCTGCCTTACTTTCTGCTTTGTACGTTTCATCTAAGCTGAAGGCCACAAGCCCTAAATGGTCTGAGCCTCTGTCTAGAATTGTAACTATGATTTTTCATGATCCAATACACTTGGGAACTTAAAGCCATGACAACAAAGTAGAAGGGCAAGAGGAAGTCAGGTGGCAAATTTATCTAGAATATTTGCTTTGTCAGTGCTATCGGTGATCATTACTATGATTATAAAGTCAATGTTACTAGTTCATATTTTTATCATTCTTAACTGATTCTTACCACCTGTCCCTCTTTGGAGGGATACATAAGCCGGCTGGCTGAGGTGGCCTGGGAGACCCAGGCCCTGCAGGAGAAAGAAAGCATCGCCCCAAGGGAAGGAGAGGCTGCTGCTGCTGCTGCTGCGGGACCACCACCTCCACCACCCTTCCCAGAGGGACTTCTGCCTGGCAGGACCAGGCCCCAGGTACCCAGCCAGCCAGGACCGATTACCATCTGTCCCTCTTTGGAGGGATACATAAGCCGGCTGGCTGAGGTGGCCTGGGAGACCCAGGCCCTGCAGGAGAAAGAAAGCATCGCCCCAAGGGAAGGAGAGGCTGCTGCTGCTGTGCTGCTCCTTTCTTTTTCTTTTTTTTACTTTTGTTGGTGTGTTGATGCAAGTTGAGATGAATGGGTGCCTGATTATATGAATGTATGTCTGTTTATATGCTGTATATATGGCTGTATATATAGCTGTTTTTATACGTTTAATTGTTGTACATTTTAGTTGTATTATGTGCTTCAGAGAGAGTTTTATCCATCAGGCGGGGAGACTTGAGGGGGCCCCAATTGCCGTAGTGACGGGCAAAGGAAGGTATGGCGCTGTGAGAAGGACGTGCCAGGTAAGGGGAACGCGGTCCAGACATGTTGTGGCTGTGCCTTGTTCCGGTCCTTCCCACACCCGCAAGGTCGTTGGTAGTCCTATCAGCCAACTCTCAGATCTCCAGTTGCTGTTATTAAATGCCAGATCGGTATATAATAAAACCTCCCTCGTCCACGATTTGATTGTGGATGAGGCAGCCGATCTGGCATGTATAACCGAGACCTGGGTGGGTGAGCAGGGAGGAGTTGGTCTCTCTCAGCTCTGCCCACCGGGGTACCTGGTCCAGCATCATGGTAGATCTGAGGGTCGGGGAGGTGGGGTTGCTGTCGTCTATAAGAGTTCCATCTCACTCACCAAGCACCATGTTCATTCAGTTACTGGCCTGGAGTGTTTGCACCTTGTGTTGGGCCAGAGGGACAGGCTGGGAATCCTTTTGGTGTACCGCCCACCTTGCTGCCCAATGGCTTCCCTAACTGAGCTGGCGGAAGTGGTCTCGGATATATTGTTGAGGTCCCCCAGACTAATAGTACTGGGGGATTTCAACATTCATGCCGAGTCCACTTTGTCTGGCGCGGCTCAGGACTTCATGGCTTCCATGACAGCCATGGGGCTGTCTCAATATGTTAGTGGTCCAACACATGTATCGGGGCACACTCTAGACCTTGTTTTTGCTACTGAGCATGGGGAAAGTGATCTGGATATGGGGAGTTTTACAACACTCCCTTTGTCATGGACAGACCACTGCTTGCTGAAGTTTAGACTTTCAGTAACCTCTTCCCTCTGCAAGGGTGGGGGACTTATTAAAATGGTCCGCCCCCGGAGACTAATGGATCCTGAAGGTTTTCAAAGGGCTCTGGGGGATTTTCCGGCTGATAGGACTGGCGCTCCTGCTGAAGCCCTGGTCGCTCTGTGGAATACGGAGATGACCCGGGCTGTAAACACGATCGCTCCTGCACGCCCTCTCCTGTGTAGAGCTCATACAGCTCCATGGTATACTCCGGAGCTGAGAGCGATGAAGCAAGATAGGAGGAGGCTTGAGCGGAAATGGAGACGAACTCCCGACGGATACAATTATGCGCTGGTTAGTGCTTCGACTAAGCTCTATGTAGGAGCAGTGAAGGCAGCTAAAAAACATCATTTTGCTGCCACTATTAAATCATCTCTTTGCCGCCCAGCGGAGCTCTTTCGAGTTGTCCGGGGGCTTCTCCATTCAAACCCTCCGGACACGGTGGAATCATCGGAGGCCCGCTGTAATCAGTTTGCCGATCACTTCCAGAATAAGATCTCATGTATCCGCCGGGACCTAGACTCTCAAGTTATAGCAGTAGATCCTAGTGAGGTGTCCGGAGCACAGTCTTGTCCTGTTTTGTTGGATGAGCTTCAGTTGGTTCAACTCGAGGACGTGGACAAGGTGCTTGGACAGGTACGTGCAACCACTTCGGTACTGGATCCTTGCCCCTCCTGGCTGATAAAAACTAGCAGGAATGGAACAGGTAGCTGGGCCAAGGAAGTGATAAATGCCTCTTTACGAGAGGGAGTGGTCCCGGGCTGTCTGAAAGAGGCAGTGGTGAGACCACTCCTGAAAAAGCCTTCCTTGGACCCAGACAATTTTAACAGCTACAGGCCAGTGGCGAATGTTCCATTCCTGGGCAAGGTCTTGGAACGGGTGGTTGCTGGCCAGCTCCAGGCGCTATTGGATGAAACTGATTATCTAGATCCATTTCAATCGGGTTTTAGGCCCGGTTTTGGCACTGAGACAGCCTTGGTCGCCCTGTACGATGACCTATGTCGGGAAAGAGACAGAGGGAGTGTAACTCTGTTGATTCTCCTTGATCTCTCAGCGGCTTTTGATACCATCGACCATGGTATCCTTCTGGAGAGGCTCGCGGAATTGGGAGTTGGAGGTACTGCTTGGCAGTGGTTCCGCTCCTACTTGGCGGGTCGTCTCCAGAAGGTAGTGCTTGGGGAACATTGCTCGACACCGCGGGCTCTCCAATATGGGGTCCCGCAGGGGTCAGTTTTGTCCCCCCTGCTTTTTAATATCTACATGAAGCCGTTGGGAGAGGTCATCAGGAGTTTTGGAGTGCGTTGTCATCAGTATGCTGATGACACGCAGCTCTACTTCTCCTTTTCATCTTCTTCAGGTGAGGCTGTCGATTTGCTGAACCGTTGCCTGGCCTCGACAATGGACTGGATGAGAGTTAACAAACTGAAGCTCAATCCAGACAAGACTGAGATGCTGTTGGTGGACGGGTTCTCTGATCGGATGGTGGATATATACCCTGTCCTGGACGGGGTTACACTCCCCCTAAAGGACCAGGTTCGTAGTCTGGGAGTCTTTTTAGACTCTTCCCTCTCACTTGAGGCTCAAGTAGCCTCGGTGGTTAGGAATGCGTTTTACCAACTTCGGTTGGTAGCCCAGCTACGTCCCTATTTGAGTAAAGAGGACCTTACATCAGTGGTACATGCTCTGGTAACCTCACGTTTGGATTACTGTAATGCGCTTTACGTAGGGCTACCTTTGAAGACAGTTCGGAAGCTACAACTAGTGCAAAATGCGGCGGCCAGATTGCTGACAAGGACCAAGCGGTCCGAGCATATAACACCTGTTCTGGCCAGCTTGCACTGGTTGTCAATATGTTTCCGGGCTAGATTCAAAGTGTTGGTGTTAACCTATAAAGCCTTATACGGTGCGGGACCACGATACCTTGCGGAACGCCTCTTCCGATATGAACCGGCCCGTGCACTACGTTCTGCTACGAAGGCCCTCCTCTGGGTTCCAACTCACAGGGAGGCCCGGAGGGTGATGACAAGATCTAGGGCCTTCTCAGTGGTGGCCCCCGAACTATGGAACAGTCTCCCTGAGGAAGTACGCCTGGCGCCGACTCTGCTTTCCTTCCGGCGCCAGGTCAAAACCTTCCTATTCTCTGAAGCATTTTAAGTTACATTGATCTAATTTTAAAAATGTTTATTGTATTGTTGATTGTATTTTAATATTATTTTGTTATTCATTGTATTTTTATACTATTTTATGTTCACCGCCCAGAGAGCTATCGCTAGTCGGGCGGTATATAAATTTAATAAATAATAATAATAATAATAATAATAATAATCATTAAACATTAGTTGACTTGTGCACATATATATATTTTCAATTGTTTCATATATGTTATCATTCCTGTAACACCATAAAGCTTGCGCAAAAATATATCTTCTTTAAGATACTGTTTAAATTATTTTCATATTATCTTTGTTTTATAGTCTTTTCTATCTGTTTCATAATAATATTTTATTATTAAACCAGTGTATTCATTTCAGTTACAGTTTTGAGTTTGTGGTTTTTCTGTGGTCGTGCTTTGTTCTCTATTCCACTGGGTTGCTGCTGAGCAAAGTGAACCAGGATTGAAGGACCCAATAAGGGTTGATGCCTGAGCCAGAATTTGGCATGAGGTGCATGAGCCCTGATTGGATTGCCTGATAAGCAGACAGCACTGAGCTAGATGGACCAATAATCTGAGGCAGATTCCTATGTTCCTATGCTGTAAATAACCCTTAGTGTCTCAACTTGCTTTTCCTTCCTACATCCCAGTCCCTTTTTCTTTTGTGTTGTGACTCTTAAGAATCTAAGCCTGAGGGCAGGAACTGTCCTATCATTGATATTTGTAGGCTGCTCTGGGAACATTCAGTTGAAGAGGTGAATATAAATGCCAATAATGATGATGATGATGATGGTGATGAAAATAATGATAATGATATTTCCATTAGCTGGTTCCCTTCATGTTCTGTCTGTTTCTGAGATAAAACCTGTTAGGGCAGAAGCATGGTCTTCTCCAATAACTACACTGTGGAATTCCTTACCAGGGGAAGCCAGTCTGCTTACTATCATTACATAGTCATTGCTGCTGTTTTTATTATTATTATTATTATTATTATTATTATTATTCAGTTGGCGTATTGTCTGTTTTACTGTAGTGGTTTGTAAATGGTATGTCTTTAGTTTTTTAATTTTCTTTTATGGTATTTTTAGACTGCTGTGTTTTAGTTATGTTTTAAGTTTTAATGTGAAATTTACAATGCTGGGTTTTAACATTGTTCATCATTACAAGTGCTTAAGGAACAGAAAGATAGCATAGACTCACAATGACAAACATGTGCAAAAAGACTCAAGGATAGAAGCTTTAGTGGTAAATGTCATTGTTAAAAGTAATTTATTAGCTTTTATTAAGGAGTCACATATATATGTATGTGAGTTCATATACAGGGTAAATAATACAATCACTGTAATCAGTGGATTGTAACAAGCACAGTTTTAATTATAAATGGTCATCCTAACAGCTATTAAAAAACAGATGGTTGATAATTGCTTCAAGTGGATTGGTAGAGTTATCCCGTCTATCTATGCAGGACTTAATTTGAGCCAAGGTTCAAGAGACCAGAAGGTCTGTGCAGAATGTTTTTTTCTCACTATTGAATTAACTATAGACAAACACCCCAAAGGTGAGATTGGAAGAAACAGGCTTTCAAGTTGGTGTGCATGTGCACACATATATGAAATATCTAAGTGGGCTTGAGCCCAAAGTCTCTCATTTTAGATAAGCTGCTGCTTCAAAATCAATCCTTAGAAGCAGATTTATAAAGACATTCTGAGGTGAATATGTACAATCTACCTTCTTGCCTGTGCAATTACCTCACCTGACTGCAACTAATTCTAACAAGGATTGCCAATTTGTGCATTTTTACTGTAGCTCTCAGAATAAATTTTCTGATGCCTAGAACTGTGAGAATCAAAATGAAAGCTTCAACCAGATGAGAGGTGTTGAGAGCAAGACTCTCTCCTTTGTCTGATTGCCTGTCACCTCTGGACCTTTAGTCTTCTTTGCCTGATGGCTGTGGTGAGTTATGGCAGAAAGTGAACTAAATAAGAATAGATTCGTCTATATAATTATTGAATGCAGTATTGTAAATACACACACATAAACCAACTCTAATCGAGAAAGCCTCCTGCACATCATCAGGCTTTATAAGACAAGTATCTTTCCAAGCCAAACAGATGTTCAGCACAATCAGTACTGACAGTGATTATCACCTGTTGGGTAAGGAAGTGACCGGATTCCAGTCCTCTGTTCAGCAAAGGAGAACCACTGGGTAGTTGCATGTAGGGTTCCATCTCTTCTCTCTCTTTAACATTCAAGGATTCGAAGCCAGAAGAGCCATTCATACATTTAAAAAAACAAACAGTTCCTAGATTCCTCTTCCTAATTGGGAATCAACACTTTACTTGCTTGGAGAACTCAACTAAACCTTTTTTAAAAACTGAGAACAACTCTTTTGCTCATGCTTTATTGCTGCAAAGGCAAACTTCTTCCTGCTTCTTTCTTACTTGCATTCTGTCAGAATAAAAATATGGCAAGACAGATTTCTATTTTCATGACTACATCAGAATATTAAATAAAACATTATTTACATGTTATGTGAATGAGTTTTATTGACATTTTGTACATTACTCTGGAATATTCTGATAAAAGGTGGTTAAGAAATATTTTAAATAGAATACAATTCTGGGATTTGTGTATAAGACAAAATACTTCTCACATCGGCTGCTAGTCCTAAAACCAACTCAAAGTGCTGATTAACTTGAAGAACTAAACACTGTGTGATTTATAGCTCTATCACTTAGAAAGAGCTTACTCCCATATCTAAAGAGACTCTAGTTCCTCTGTTCATGAAGTAAGATCTGCTAGTATGTGAGAAGAGAAGCATTATCTCCCAAAAGCATGAGTTCCCAAACTATGGTCTGCAGACATGAAAGTAAGTAATAAAAGTACAGCTTAATTACTTCTTTTAGGATATAGGTTTAAAGAAATGCATCAACAAGCTGGGACTAAACAAATGTACAGAATGATAGAAAATGATGTAGCATTAATCACTGTAGTTCAGCCCTTTCCCCCAACCAAAAATATCAAAGCAAAAAAATAGCTGTCAAAGCATAAATTGAATCAATTTCAAATTGAACAGAAAATTATTTCCTATTTTCCAACGGTACTGATTTGGAGTGATCTTAAACCTCTGGAAAAGAATTCCCCAATTTCAAAAATTCTGAAGTCTAATTACAAGTAATTATAGCTTTTCATTTCCAACATGATGAAATAATTTGATTCTTTTTACAAGAGGTCTGGTTTAGCTCAAAACAGACAAGTTCTTCTGCTATGAGTTAGTACACAAAGACAATAAAGATCCCTCTTGCAAGAAAATCAGGGATACATGTTGGCCATAAATCATAAATGCAGGATCCCAGCAAAAAAGAGTTTGTGTGTTCTACAAATGCCATTCATTTTCATAGCACATGAGTGAGATAAAGTAAACAGACCTCTGACAGTCTTGGCTTTCAAATAAAAACTGTGTAGGCTTGAAAGAAAAAAGAAAAATGTGCAGCATAACAATTACCTTAACTAACAATCTGTTTTTGTAATAAATGTTGGACAGAAAAAGAGCAGATGGAATGCATGTAGTTCTTCTGATAGAAAACCAAACACAACCTACCCAAAGCTAAATTACAACTAAATGTTATTTTAAAGGTGTTTTGTTCCCAGATTTTCTTGCTACTCGCCCTCCCTCAAATCCTCTTACTACATAAGAAAACAAATTGTAGTCAGGTATATTATGCCTTTTAAGACTCCTTTGCAAACCTTACCTATCAGAACCTGAAGCCCAGTCAACACACAGAAAAGCCAGTTCAGAGCAATTATTTGCAAAGAGGGTCCCTATTCTGCAAGCTCAACACAAAAGTAAATACTGTTTCTGCAGGCAATAAAGACAAATCATATATGCACCTTTGATAGGTCTTCAATGAATGTGGCTCTGCCCAGAGAAACTGATCAAAATGCTTGGATACAGGTGTGTGTCCATGGAACTGCATGTGCACATGGAGGCCAGTTACAGCCATATCTAAGTAGTGTAGCTCTATTATCAGCATCACTACACAAGGCAGATGTGAATATGCCTTTCAATCCCTCTGTCAGCATGGATCGCTATGCCGCTATGATGCAACAAGGCAAAGAACTACTTGTAGAAAGTAACTCTTACTGGATTAAGAAACATCAGCTATGGCTGGAAGATAATTAATCCATTAAGGTTTGACTGCTGTTAAAAACTGCAACCATGTGCCTCCTCCACTATCCTCCTCCACTATCCCCTAGCAACACTTAGTTATATAAAACACCTTCTCTTCCCATATGAACTTGCCCAGACACTGCAATTGTCACCTGAGGCCCTTCTCTGTGTACCATCTCCAAAAGAAGTACAGAGGGTTCTGACTGGAGAATGGTCTTTTCTGTAGTAAACCCTCATCTTTGGAATGCTGTCAAGGAGACACACCTAGTACCAAAGTTACTATAATTTTGGTGCTAGGAAAAATGTTTCAACTAGGTCCTACTCAGAGTAGACCCACTGAAAGTAATGGACCTTAGTTAGCCATGTCCATTAACTTCTAGGGCCTTACTCTGAAGGGGACTTGTACTGAATACCACCCATTGTTGGTACAGTTAATCTAGGCTTTAGTGAGTAAGTTTTTTACATACCATGCTCTTGTCTTAATATGTTTTTATCATATTTTATTGCAATATCGTAAATCACTTTGAGACTTTTTTCAGTATTAAGCGACATACAAATTTAATAAATCAAACCACATGCTATGATGTTATCACACTCAACAGTATTCCCACCCTATAGACAGTGACCAATGAAGTAGAAGGGCAAAGTTGAAACCCAGGGCACAATGATAACATCACATGTGTTTTGTATTACTAGATATAACTGGGGAAATGAGAAAGAGATGCAGGACAGCCATGCATCTTCCATAATGTCTACTTCTAGCCTCTGTCAGGCAACCTGGAGGCCATACACGATCACTAGAGGAATTTTATCTGAGCCCTAGTGGCCCTACCAAACATCAATCGAGATGTGATAAAATTTCAGAAAGAGTTGCTATTCAAACAGAAAAAAAAGTACATCACATTTTGAGTAATATATGTAAGGCCATGGCCTGGTCCAAATCCATGCACTTGATAACTGTAAATCGTACTGCTAAGTGGCACCAACTTCACTGCAGAGACATGGCTACACACTGTGGGTTGACATTTACAGCATAGTGGGAGCTAGCTTGTAAAGTGCCACACTCTAATCTCATCGCAAATTTGGAAGAGTTCATTCATTAGTGATTTGTTCCCTATAACCTTAAAAAGAGGGCAGCCATCTCATACAACTCAGGAACCTTAAGAAAGCCTGTAGATCACTGACATACGAAGGGAGCAGGTTACATTGTGAAATGTGTTTACAGACCAGTGAACTTTACCACTGGTCAAAATCCATCACTTTACTTCATACACTGTAAAGAACTAAGATATTATACTTTGTGCAAGAGAGATTAAGGGGTTAATTTGTTCATCAGTAGCTGATCGAATTTAAAGACTGGTGCCTTTCAAAGACCAGCTGACACAGCTGCAACAGATATTCTTCCTATTTCAATACCTGAACACAATTTTGTAGTGCTGCTTTAATTCCTTCAAATCCCAGAGTGTTTTACAAAGCAGCGAAATGATACCTCTTCAGTAAACTTGCTACTGGGAATTGTAAACATACATCAGATTACTAAATCAGGTCCTATCTTGACTGAGAAAGAATTCATGATTGAATTTGAGATAATAACGTCAGTAATATATTTGCCTCAGGGTTAAAATAATTCTGAAAATGTGTTTATGAATAATGCCTGCAGCTTCTGGCTCAGGGCAGTGATCAACAATTAGAAGCAAGTATTTTAACCCAAAGGCAATTTTACTGTCACTGTCTTTGAAGAAGCAAGTCGGTAATTGTTTTGTCAGTAGCTTGTTTCTTACCAGTGAGTCATATAGTAGTCAATCAGATCTTGAGACAGAACCCTATCCAAACAATGGAATTCCCACAATGATCTCCATACAATGAAGCTTGAAAGATTAGCATCTCATAAGGACTACAAAGGCTGTAGTGTTGAAATGCAACACAACATAGGTCTGGACGTCTGAAAAATACACACTGGGAACTGGATTTGTGAAACTTGGGATTAAATATTACAGGTACACAGAGAAAATTAAATCCATAAGAATTTAAATGATCCTTTTAGCTCCTATGTACACAATCCTAATTTTCCAAAAGTACCACACTGGTTAAAGTGGAATCTGTGTCATATTAATTACCAAGTGACTGTGTTTATGCATATACATTGGCTCTGAGTCTGGCAGAGGGCTTGTGTTGCCAGAATTAGAGAGTCCTAAAGTGCACTACGTTCTTTATTAGACCATTATATACATATGCTTTGCCTACATACACAAGACAGATAAAGCTTTCTATGTGATATTCACACCACATTGCTTGAAGGTGGTCTGTTACCTTGAAGAACAGGTACAGAAGCAAAACACTACCAGTATATGCAATGTGAAAGGTAGTGCTCCATTCATAGGGTTGCCATATTGCCCGGTTAGCTGGGTTTTACCCAGATTCTTTGCATGCCACCCGGTGCCCGTTTAGCCCCTTAGGTGGCCTGGATTCTCAGCTTTAATTTAAAAAAAAAAGTTTCTAGGTGGTCCGTTTCTCGAGATATACATAAAAACGTCAGCCGCCCCTGACTGTTAAATCTTTCTTTAAACAGTACTGTATAGCACTTCATAGCTTTAACCCCGCCCGTTCAGGATTGCAGCCAATCAGTGAAGCCAGGGTTTCATTTGGTTGACCTGAGGTAGTGTCTAGAAAACCTCATTGCAATGCCAGAAAATGGTGGTTTCCCCTCCTGTTTATCTGAAAATCTCATAAATTGGGTAAGTATATCCATTTCAGGTTTTTTTTCTCTTGTGTGTAGGAGTCAGATCCTGGGCAGTGTTTTGAAAACCTTCCCAATACTTGCTTTTGTAAAAGCAATGCTAATCCCATATGCCCAGAGTAAATCCCATTGAATTCAATAGGACTTACTTTTGAGTAGACATGGTTATGAATGTGCTGAAAATCAATGGGACTTTGGAGTGAATGTAAAAAAGAATTGTGTTTGTGTTCTAACTCTTTCTGTCTCCTCTCCAGTCCTATTTTAAAGCAAATAGGTAGGGTTTACTTAGGTATTACAATTTTTATTCTGTAGGAAACTAATACTGATTTTTGAAAAACTAATACTGATTTTTCTGCAATGACCAACTGGTTTGACAATAAACTATTATATGGGCTGTATGTATTTATATATCTGCAGTGTGTGTGTGTGTGCATGTATGGAGTGTTTCCAACAACCCTGTGAGGTAGGGTTGGAAACCAAGGCAGCTCACAACAAGAAATAAAGCCATTTAAAATCCAATAACCGTAAAAACAAGTATAAACAGTTGCAAAACAGTGTAAAGTGGCATGATTCGGAATTCTGGGTTGTGTGAATGAAGTTCCTTATCACTTGAGGTTGCATTTCTGTCCCTGTTTGAGTAAGCCCCACTGAATACACTGGGACTTGCTTCTGAATAAATAAACCTAGGATTGCACTATAAATATCTTTACAGTTTGTGTAAATAATAAATATATTTGATAGTCATGCTTATATAAATATTTCTTCATATATTATATTTTTGGCTTTTGGTTAGGAATCCTGACTGGTTGTGAGATGCTTAGTTTTCTGCCTTACTCATAGGAATCTTGTTGTGGTTGGTATGGTGTTGCATTTAAGAAATCATGGTACAAAATGGCCTGAATCAGTATAAGGCAGATTCCTTGGTTCCTAAAAGTGGGAAAAGACTCAAGGGCCAAAGTGACTCCAACATTTATTTATGTATTTTTATTTACAACATTTATATACCACTTTACTGTAAAAAATCTCAAAGTGGTTTACAGAAAAAATTAAAACAATAAAATTATTGGCAAAAGCATTAAGGACAGATACTTAAAAACATTCAAAATAATAAAACCAACAATGAGTTAAAAACAGATTTAAAAACACAATAGCTTCCACATGCCTGGAGAGGCTTGCCTCAAGAAAACTGATTTTAGCAGGTGCTGAAAAGAGGCGTCTGCCTAATGTCAATAGGCAAGGAGTTCCAAAGCGTAGGTGCTGCCACTTTACAGGACTGATTTCTTACAAGAGCAGAACAAGTACTGTACTATGTGGCACCCATAACATGGAAAGCACAGCTTGAACTTGGCTGGGTAGCAAATCAGCAACCAATGCAGATTTCAGAGCAGAGGTATTATGTGCTCATAGGATCTCACTCATGTCAGCAATTGTGCTGCAGTATTCTGCATTAACTGCAGTCCCCAGGTCAGGTTGTGCTGCATGGGGATTTCTGTGACCTTGGCTGACTGGCTGCTAGGATTTTTTTAGTTTGGGTTTTTGGTTATGAATCCTGACTGGTTGTGAGATGCTGAGTTTTCAGCCTTACTCATAGGAATCTTGTTGTGGTTGGTATGGTATTACATTTAGGAAAGTGATACTGCCTTTTGTGTTGTTTTTTTCCTATTTGCATTTCACTTATCTTTAACCTCACTCCATTACAGCCATAGAAGCAACAGCAGCATATGCAAGGTAATTAACTCCCATTAGTGATAAGATCAAGAATTTATAATTATTATTTTAATTAAAACAAGAGGCTTATGAGTACTTTGAAGAGGACCAGATATTTATTTTCTTTCTGAGCCCAGGACTGGGTCTTTCATGATGCCCGGGGGGGGGGAGCAGGAGAGTAGTCAATAAGACAGACATCCTGGCATTGGTAATCTAATTAGCAAGGTATGTGTGGGGTTGTTGCACACTTCCAGGCCCAGTTTCATTTTGAGTATGGAGGTGGAAACTGTGTAGATGTGGTTATCAAAGGGAGAAGAAATTTTGAGTTAAGCAAAGCTCTGCTTTTATAAAACCTAAGAAACATACAGATACTTTGAATGTCTAAGTGCCTGCACCAGTGGAATACTGGAGGAACTTGTAAAACTTGCTGCAACAGTATTTAGAACTGAGCATGTGGTGTGAAAGACTCCTTTTCCTAACATTTTGGCTTCTTGTTTTTCTCCACCCACCACATCTCTGAAATATATCGTATAAGTAATGGTTAACCATACTAAAAAATGTAAATAAGTTTATTTCGGTCAATGACCAGCAAAGGTTAACCATACTGCTGCCCTGACTTACTTTATGTTTGTTGCTATTTTGTGTTCTTATTATGTTTTTATATTGATTGTGTATTTTTATTGTTTTTATTATATTTGTAAGCTGTGCTGAGCTCTGTTTTTAACAGCAGAAGGGCAGGATATAAATCCTCTTAATCAATCAATAAATATTCCATAGTGTTGTTAACTAGAGTCTAGGCATTTAAGGCTGAAAATGTTGCTTTTAAAAAAAAGATTTCTCACATCTTTCCCCAGTTTTTGGTGGTAATTCCTAGGCACAAAAACAAAACAACTGGACAATCCAAATATTATATACAAATAATTTGCATAATATGCAAATTAGCCTGCCCAGATTTGTGGAACTGGAATATGGCAACCCTATCCACTCAGAACTTCCAAAGCAACTTGCACTTCATCTCCTTACATTTCATTATTAACATAAACAAACAAAAATACCCCATTAGAAACTCTTGATAACAAGTGGTACATATAATTAGTAAAAACAATATTTCTAAATATGTCCAATTCCATAAAATGTAATATTGCTGCAGCATAAAAGGCCTCCTACATCTCCAATAGATTTAGATTGCATCAACATATCCTCATGTATGTCTGTTAACCTTAAAATAATAACAATCAAGGAGACTAAGTGACTAGAATGGATATATCAGGAACTTTTACCTTTAAAAAAACCCTGTAGTTAGCTAATGTAACATTTTAATCAGTTACACTGTATTACTTTTTTTTTCTTTCCATAGAGTGTAAAGATGGAGGTGCTGTAAAACTAAGTTTAAGTGTCAAGAAGAGCATCAGTACAATCTACTCAGACAAAATGAACATTTATATTTTGATGCTCAGATAAATAAGGACCAATGCTCTCATAAATGATGTAGTACTTAAGAGGAATAAGGGGGAACCTAAGCATTTCTATGTAATGCAAGCTTTAAGATCCTAAGAGAGGGGGTTGTCTGCTAGCATGTACCAGAGGGAAGTGCAACTCGAAATTCATGTTGATAGCCTCAGTTTAAACATTCCTACTTTTACAGTTGGGACCACATGCTACAATAATTGTCACAATTCATTGCAGCACTTAGTGCACTCCAAATAACTAAGAACTCTCTTCATCTCCAACATACAAAGTGGCTTCCTCAATAGAAATATATATATATACAGAAATGCAGACAACTTTATGCCCCTATAAGGCCCAGTTATAGTTCACCCTTCTACTCACTACCTCTTCTCATGTTTTCATGCTGCTGAATGGTCCTGAAGGAGACCAAAAGAGTTGGCTGACTTGGTCAACTGCAAATTAAATCTCCCCTTCTCTTCTTCTGCCACCTTCCTGGCTAACAAATCCTCTTTTTTACCACTGATGACATGCTATAGCAGACCAGCGCCACACGTCCTTGCTCTCTGCTTCTGATTGTGATCCTAACTCCTTCAGCTCCATCACCGTTAGTCATAATTAAATCTCCTGCTTCATCAAAGGACTCTCCCCTTTCTCCCTGAGAGATCTTATGCTTGGAATCTGTTCCAGAACACTTAAGTGATGCTGCTTCTCTTCCTTCAAATTCCTCCTCAAAACTCACTATTTCCATGAACCTTTCATCCTCATCTCTATTAAAAGAAAACCTAAGTACACTAGCTGAACTACAAGCATATGCACGGTACATGCTGCACATGGGAGTCAAACCATAGGCCCATTTCACTCAGAACTGTCTACACTGACTGGCAGCAGCTCTTCAGAATCTCAGGCATAAGCCTTTCCCAGACTTTCTCTTTTTGATTAATTCTACATGGAGCAATATAGAACTCTAATTGAATAAAATAAATAAACCCAACCACAGTAAAAATATGGCCCGTTTTGAACTGTATTTCACATTCCTGAAATTCTCCTTTGAGGATGACAAGTCTCTTAGTAAACCCTCACCATTCTGGAACTATGCAGCTGTCCTTACAGGCCCTTCCACTGTTTGCGTCTCTCATTGTGTACTTATTTTCAGTGAAGGTTGAGAGGCTTAGTTGGAAGTCTCAGGTCCAAAGGAAGATGAGCCAATTCCACCTTTCCAACATATTCATCCACCGCCCTTTGCTGCACAAGTGTGTGTCGCTTAGGCCACACAAAATAAATTAAGCTGAACGGTTCAAGATTTAACTTTCCATTGATGTAAAGTTCCAATTCTGTAATCATGGGCTACTAAAACAACAACAAAAGCAGAAACTGTGACAAATGGGCCATCACAATGCTTGCTTGTATGATCAAAATTCAGTTGGAGGTTAGTGATGTGTAACAATGGCAGCAAACAGAGAGAGAGCTAGGGATACCTCTCATTTCTTTCTTCACTTGAGTGGGAGCAGGGGCGTCACTAGGGCAGTGCGGCAGGTGCAGGCCGCACCGGGTGACACCATCAGACGGGTGACACCCAGAACCGCCGCCCCCCAGGCACCGCCTAGGCACCGAGAGCCTTTGCGTGCCGCACCGGCAGCCTTCCTTGGTTGTTAGAAGGTGAAAGCGGCGGCAGCGAGGCAGCGGCGCGCTCCCGGGCCCTTTGTTTGGCTGTGTATGTGCGCTGCGCGCGCACGCACAATCACAGTCTCAGGGAGAAGCAGCTGTGGGCCGCACTGGGTGACACCAACCCTAGTGACGCCACTGAGTGGGAGAAACAAATGTCAGAAATGATCCCTAAGTGAGCCTAATCAGACCCAAGCCATCCAGAGCAAAAAGCGACTCCAGTAAGAAGGCAAAGCGGGAGACACAATCATTTGGTAGAAGACCACACAAACAAGACCAGTGTCAGGGCCACATTCACACCATACATTTATTGGGCTATTATTCCACTTTAAATAATCACGGCTTCTCCCAAAGAATCCTGGTAAGTGTAGTTTGTTAAGGGGGGGCTGAGAGTTGTTGGGAGACTCCTATTCTCCTTAGACAGCTACAATTCCCAGAGTGGTTTAATGCTCAATCCCTCTTCCCAGGAAACTCTGAAAATTGTAGTTCTGTGAGGGGAACAGGGTCTCCTCACAACTCTCACCACCCGTCACAAACTACAGTTCCCAGCATACTTTGGGAAAAGCCATGACTGTTTAAAGTGGAATAATAGTGGAATAAATGTACAGTGTGAATGCAGCCCAAGAATGACTTGGAAGCACTTTTAACAGCCAGGTCATGAGAAACCAAATGGATTGCTTGAGCGAGAAGCCATACTGCAACTTAGAAAGACAATGCTGCCCTTCCTTTCACTCTGCAGCATCAAGTGGCTCACCAATTGGAATGACTTGGAAACGCCCAGTGAAAGTCTCAGCTAAAATGGAACCATCTTCAGTCAGCCTCACGTCCACATCTATCTGAACCAAAGACTAGTTCTTTTGTTGGAGCTACCCAGCATCAACAAGCAGCATCTAGAATTTAGTTCTGAGATTTAATCCTGAGATTACAAATTTTAAAAGAAATAGTAAATACCGTATATTCCGGCGTATAAAACGACTGGGCGTATAAGACGACCCCCAACTTTTCCAGTTAAAATATAGAGTTTGGGATATACTCGCCGTATAAGACTACCCCTGCTTATGACATGCAGGTACTTAGCAGGAAAACTGTCACTTATAAACTTATAAATATTAATATTTGGATTGTCCAGTTGTTTTGTTTTTGTGCCTAGGAATTACCACCAAAAACTGGGGAAAGATGTGAGAAATCTTTTTTTTAAAAGCAACATTAAATGCCTAGACTCTAGTTTCCAACACTATGGAGTATTGATTGATTGATTAAGAGAATTTATATCCTGCCCTTTTGCTGTTAAAAACAGAGCTCAGCACAGCTTACAAATATAGTAAAAACAATAAAAATACACAATCAGAGAAAAACAAGCCAAAATGTTAGGAAAAGGAGTCTTTCACACCACATGCTCAGTTCTAAATACTGTTGCAGCAAGTTTTACAAGTTCCTCCGGTATTCCACTGGTGCAGGCACTCAGACATTCAAAGTACTGTATGTTTCTTAGGTTTTATAAAAGCAGAGCTTTGCTTAACTCAAAATTTCTTCTCCCTTTGATAACCACATCTACACAGGTTCCACCTCCATACTCAAAATGAAACTGAGCCTGGAAGTGTACAACAACCCCACACATACCTTGCTAATTCGATTATCAATGCCAGGATGTCTGTCTTATCGACTACTCTCCTGCTCCCCCCCCCACACACACACACCGGGCATCATGAAAGACCCAGTCCTGGGCTCAGAAAGAAAATAAATATCTGGTCCTCTTCAAAGTATTGATAAGCCTCTTGTTTTAATTGAAATAATAATTATAAATTCTTGTTCTTATCACTAATGGGAGTTAATTATCTTGCATATGCTGCTGTTGCTTCTATGGCTGTAACGGAGTGAGGTTAAAGATAAGTGAAATGCAAATAGGAAAAAAAAATACAGAAGGCAGTAACACTTTCCTAAATGTATTATCATACCAACCACAACAAGATTCCTATAAGGCAAAAAACTAAGCATCTCACAACCAGTCAGGATTCCTAACCAAAAACCAAAAATATGATAAATGAAGAAATATTTATATAAGCATAACTATCAAATATATTTATTATTTACACAAACTGTAAAGATATTTATAGTGCAATCCTAAATTTATTTATTCAGAAGCAAGTCCCAGCGTATCCAATGGGGCTTACTCAAACAGGGACAGAAATGCAACCTCAAGTGATAAGCAACTTCATTCACACAACCCAAAATTCCGAATCATGCCACTTTACACTGTTTTGCAACTGTTTATACTTGTTTTTATGGTTATTGGATTTTAAATGGCTTTATTTCTTGTTGTGAGCTGCCTTGGTTTCCAACCGTACCTCACAGGGGTGTTGGAAAGACTCCATACACACACTCACACACTGCAGATGTATAAATACATACAGCCCATATAATAGTTTATTGTCAAACCAATTGGTCATTGCAGAAAAATCAGTATTAGTTTTTTAAAAATCAGTATTAGTTTCCTACAGAATAAAAACTGCAATACCTAAGTAAGCCCTGCCTACTTGCTTTAAAATAGGACTGGGGGGGGGGGCAGAAAGAGAACACAAACACAATTCTTTTTTACATTCACTCCAAAGTCCCATTGATTTTCAGCACATTCATAATCATGTCTACTCAAAAGTAATTCCTACTGAATTCAATAGGATTTACTCTGGACATATGGGATTAGCACTGTTTTTACCCCCAAAAGCAACTATTGGGAAGGTTTTCAAAACACTGCCCAGGATCTGACTCCTACACACAACAGGGGGAAAAACTGAAATGTATATACCTACCGAATTTATGAGATTTTCAGATAAACAGGAGGGGAAACCACCATTTTCTGGCCTCGCAATGAAGTTTTGCAGACACTGCCACCAAAGAAACACTTCACTGATTGGCTGAAATCCTGAACGGGCGGGGTTAAAGCTACGAAGTGCTATACAGTAGTTTAAAAAAAGATTTAACCGGGGGGGTGCCTGACGTTTTTATATATATCTCGACAACCACACCACCTAGAAACTTAATTTTTTTTTTAAATGAAAGCTGAGAATCCGGGCCACCTAAGGGGCTAGCCGGGCGCCGGGTGGCATGCTTAGAATCCAGGTAAAACCCGGCTATCCGGGCAATATGGCAACCCTAATAAGACGACACCCGGCGTATAAGACGACCCCCAACTTTGGAGAAGATTTTCCAGGGTTAAAAAGTTGTCTTATACGCCGGAATATACGGTAGTTTGTTCTGAACACTTCTCAAATTGGGCTTGAGAAGATCCAACCTTGGATGCAAAGTACAACCCAAGAACAACACTGCAGGTGCTTGGTTTGTTGTTGCATGTACAGCGTTGCGGTATGCAAACAGAAAATTTGCAAGCTTTTGATTTAGTGTGATGTTTCCCCCCTGACATTGCTCACAAAGTATTTTTTAAGCTTTGAACAAACCTTTCAGCCTATCCGTTTGTAGCTGGATGCTAATGTTATATGTCTAATACCATTCTTGTTCAGGAATGCCTGAAATTGTTCAGCTACAAATTGCGGTCCGTTGTCACTCACCAGCTGTTCAGGAACACCTGTTTTTGCAAACAGGTCTTGATATGCATGGCCATTGTTGAAGTCATTGGAAACACTTCTGGCCACTTGGAACATGCATCCACCACAACTAAAAAGGTTGTACCCAGAAATGGTCCTGCGAAGTCTATGTGAATTCTCTGCCAGGGCAAGGCAGGCCATTGCCATGGGTGAAGTGGGGCTCTTTTTGGCATCTTTTGGACATGCTGACAACCCAAACAATTCATTGCAAGCTGTTCGATTTGTTGGTCTATTCCTACAAACAAAACTACAGGCTAATGCCTTCATCCTTACTACTCCAATATGTCCAACATGTAGCCCCTCCAATACTCAAGCTCTTAGCTTGGATGGAATGATGTCCCTGGACCCCTCTATAATGGATAATTACCAGCCAGTGTCCAACATTCCATTCTGGGGGAAGTAATAGAGCGTGTGGTGGCCTCCCAGCTTCAGGGATTCTTTGATGAAACAGAGTGTCTAGATCCATTTCAGTCTGGTTTCAGGCCTGGTTATGGGACGGAAATGGCATTGGTCGCTTTGGTGGATGACCTACGCAGAGAGCTGGACAGGGGGAGTGTGTCCCTGTTGGTTCTCCTGGACCTCTCAGCGGCTTTTGATACCATCGACCATGGTATTCTTCTGGGTCGCCTTGCGGGGATGGGACTCGGGGGCACTGTTCTGCAGTGGCTCCGTTCCTTCCTGGAGGGAGAAACCCAGAAGGTGGTGCTGGGGGATTCCTGTTCGACCCCTTGGCCGCTCATCTGCGGGGTCCCTCAGGGTTCAGTTTTGTCCCCTATGCTATTTAACATCTACACAAAACCGCTGGGAACGGTTGTCCGGGGGTTTGGGGTTCAGTGCCATCAATATGCTGATGACACCCAACTCTATTTCTCCTTCCCACCTACTTCCAAGGAAGCTGCCTCGGTTTTAAACCAGTGCCTGGCATCAGTGGTGGACTGGATGGGGGCGAACGAATTGAAGCTTAATCCAGATAAGACAGAGGTGCTCCTGGTCAGTCGTACGGCGAATCAGAGAATAGGGATACAGCCGGTGCAGGATGGGGTTACACTCCCCTGTGCTCCTGGACTCAGCTTTAAACCTGGACTCCCAGGTTTCTTCGGTGGCCAGGAGCGCTTTTGCACAGTTGAGACTAGTGCACCAACTGTGCCCGTTCCTTGAACCGTCGGACTTCGCCATGGTGACACATGCCTTAGTAACATCCCGCTTAGCTTACTGTAACGTGCTCTACATGGGGCTGCCTCTGAAGACTGTTCAAAAACTACAGCTGGTTCAACGTGCTACTGCCAGACTGTTAACTGGGGTGGATTACAGGGACCATACTACCCCTCTGTTAAAAAAGCTCCACTGGCTGCCAGTCTGTTTCCGAACACAATTCAAAGTGCTGGTGATGATCTATAAAGCCCTATACGGCTTAGGTCCAGGCTATTTATCAGACCGTATCTCCCTGTATGAACCTGCCTGGGCCCTGAGATCTTCAGGAGAGGCCCTTCTCTCAGTACCCACCTCCTCTCAAGTACGATTGGTGGGGACGTGGGATAGGGCCTTCTCGGTGGCTGCCCCTAGGCTGTGGAATGCTCTTCCTAGGGATATAAGAATGACCCCCTCCCTGCAGTCCTTCCGGCATCAAGCAAAGACTTTCCTATTCCAACAAGCTTTTGGTACTGACGGTTGCTAAAGTTGGGACTGCTGGGAACTGCACTGCTAATGCCGAATTTTACTCTTTTTAAATTGGTTTTGATTCCTTTTTATCTAGCAATATGATTGGTTTTAATATTGGATGTAGTTTAATTTCATTTTAATGTAGATTCTGTATGTTTTAATTATATGTGCTTTTATCTGGAAGCCGCTGCGAGTTCCAGTATTGCAAGGATGGCGGGATATAACTAACTAACTATCCCCACAGAATACAATCACAGTCAAGTGTAAGTTCCTCACGGTGGTGATAGAACCCCATGAACTGAGATTTCTGTTGCTCATTCCAGCCATTTTACGTTGGTGTGTGGACATGTGACAGTGTACTGTCTCTCCTAGTTTCTTTTTGTATCATCTCTGCTGTGATGGGAAGACTCTCAATCTTTGTGAGAGAAAACATGCCAAAAGAATCGCCATCTGATGTGTATTTCTCAGATTTTTCATCTTCTAGAGGTAAACGAGACAATCCATCTGCATTTGAATGACTGTGTGTCCTCTTAAATTCTATTCTGCATTGGTGCCATCCCAGAAACAATGCCCATTGCTGTATTTGGGCAGCTGCTGTCAGCTGAATCCCTTTTTGTGTATTGAAGATGGACATTAGTGGCTGGTGGTCAGTGATGAGAGGGTAAACTCTCTCCCATATAGGTACTGATTTAAACATTTCACCCCCAAACCAAATTCAGTGCTTCCCTGTCTTATCTGTGCGTAATTTCTCTCTGCAGCCATGAGTGAACATGATGCAAAAGCTTTTGGGAGTTCACTGCCATCTTCCACGATATGTGATATAACTGCACCAATGCCATATGACAAAGCATCACAAGCTAGTTTCACTGGTAGGTGTGGGTTATAGTGCATGTGCACAGTATTTGAAGTCACCATTTTCTTTGCTTCCTTGAAAGCTTGTTCGCATTGTTTCGTCCACTGCCATGTTCTCCCCATTTGTAACAAGGTATTCAAGGGGTATAGCATGGATGCTAAGTTTGACAAGAATCTGTTACAGTAATTAATGAATCCTAAGAAAGATCATAACTGGGATGCATCTGTTGGCCTTTGAGAATTTACAACTGCTTGGATTTTGTCTGCACATTTGTGTAGGCCTTGAGCAGCAATAGTGTGAACACAGTATGTAATGCTAGGTTTAAAAAACTCACATTTTATCACATCGTGCTCTGAGTCTGTAGTGTGCCAATCTCTACAGAGCAGTCTTGAGGTTTTGTAGATGCATTTCATCATTCTCTCCGGTGACAATGATGTCATCTAAACAGCACTGAGTGCCGGACAGCCTTGTAGCACCTGAGCCATGGCTCTCTGCCAAAGCGCTGGTGCTGATGCTATTCCAAAAATAAGTCTGTTATGATGATATAGCCCTTTGTGTATATTTATGGTAAGAAACATCTTAGAATCATCTTTCATTTCCAATTGTAAATATGCCTCTGCTAGGTCTATTTTGCTGAAACGTCCCCCAGCTAGGTTAGCAAAAATGTCCTCAATCTGGGCAATGGATACTGCTCAGCAGATAATACTGGATTAATGGTAATTTTAAAATCACTACAAATTCTGACCGTGCTACAGACTTCTTCGCTACGGGAACCACCAGTGTAGCCCATGGGCTCCAATCAACTTTAGAAAGAATTCCCTCAGCTTCCATGCAAGCCAGCTCAGTTTCCACCTTTTGGCATATATGGAACTGGATGGGCCTTGTGAAACGTGGGTGTGGCATCCTCCTGTAACACTAGTTTATGTTTGATGTGCCTTAGTGTGCCGATGCTAGCTTGGAACACAGGTTCAGCAGCATCCAACACCTTTTTCAGCTACTTTCAGTCGACTCCAACATGGGGAGCATGGTGTACAGACTGTTGATGGCACTCCAATTCAGCTGCAGCTTCCTCAGCCAACCATGACCCCAGAGTGCTAGTCCACCTGTTTTCAGAACATATAAGTCCAATACTTTTGTTGGTTATTATATCTCACGGTTACACGTGTCATTCCAATGGGAATTGTATTTTCTCCAGTACATGTTTGCAACTGTAGTTCTGAAGCCTTTTGTTTAGCATGTCTGAAATGCTGCTCAAATTCATGCTGTGATATAACTGATACAGCTGAACCAGTGTCCAGTTGCATTGATATTGTTTTGCCATTCACTTCTGGTGTAAGCCATATTGCTTGTGTTATTCCACCCTTTATTTTATAGATTTCCAGGCCCTGTTTCACCTCCATTATCAGGTTGTTTCTCTACAGCATGCACTTCTGTACCTTTTTTAAAGTGTTGGCTCGATCGATTATCTTTGTCATTCACAAATGGTTGCCTTTTACCTGAGAAACATACTCTCTGAATATGTCCCATTTTATTGCATTTTCTGAACATTTCACTTCTAAATCTGCACTGAGCTGGTGTGTGAACCCTTGCCACAATGATAGCACAGTTCATTTGAACCTGCTGTCCTCTATTTACACATTCTTGCTAGCTTGTTCACATTTGCTCTCACTTCTGACTGCAACCCTATTGCATCTTTGGCAGCAGTTTCCATAGATAAAGCAATTTTAATTGTTCTCTTAAATTTTAAAGCTGCCTCTGTTAAGAGTCTTTTCTGGATGCTTTCTTTCCGAATTCCACAGACCAGCCACTCTCAATGCATCATTTTGCCCCTCACCAAATTGGCAACACTCAGATGATCTTTTAAGTGCAGCTGCATATGTTGCAATGTACTCTCCCTCTTTCTGGTTTCGTTTATGGAATCTGAAACACTCTGCAACCAGTAATGGTTTTGGTGCCAAATGCTCCTGCATTATTTTCACTAATTCTGCAAAGCTGAATAGCTTTCCTGGAGCAGTCAAACTTCTCAGTAAACTGTATGCTTTGCCTCCCAAAAAGCTCAGTAAAGTTGGCATTCTTTTTTTCAGCAGCAATCTCATTTGCTTCAAAATACTGTTCAATCCTCTCTATGTATAGTGTCCAATCATCTGTTGCACAATCAAAGATATAAATCTTTCCAATACAGCTAGCCATCCTGTTGTGGCCTTGGTGGGTTTTTTTTCTTTAGTCACTGTGACGAAGTCTCTTTCTCTCTCTCTCCTCAGAGATGAAGTTAAGCCTAGAGCTTTAATGTTTTTATCCTCGTTGTCACTGTTAAGTCCTCCTGCTGCCCTTTAGCCAAAAAAGACACAGGAGTCAGTGTTTTCTGCTGCCAGCATTTTCTTTACTGAATATTCTAGAACAAGAAGAAAAACCCACAGGAGGTATGCCTGAATGTGTTTTCCAGGCAGCCCTAAATAATCATTGGCAGAACAATAGATTAAATACATACTCAAACAATCACAGTCATAACACTGACCCAATACACTACAGCAGGGCTGGTGGGAGATGGGAATCCAACAGCATCTGGGGGACCACAGGTTTCCCATTACTGTAAATAAATCAGAGCAACCAAAATTATTTTTCGCCAGGTCTGTTATCCCAGATTGACTGAGTAAACAAGTCTCTTTGAGAATTTAGACTCTAGAGAACTACAACCAATTATACAACAATTCTAGATATAGTACAACAGATCTAGAGTCTAGATACGTAGGCAGGTTGTTTGGGTTAAGGGCTCTGTGTATTAACTCGTGCTGCCAATCTGAAAATCTGGATTCAGAAAGATTTATAGTAGAAAATTGCCACTCTAGGCTTTGCAGCATCTGAGGGTGCTAACCACATAATCTAGGATAAATCCCACCCCCCCACATACCAAGTGCTCAAACTCTCACCAAAGAGCTCCCTCCATGTAAAATACAGAGAGTATCTGTCTTCTCAAAAACAAACAAACAAATAAAAATACAAGGACGTAGATGTTACCAAAATACAGTTGCATTTCACCTGGCAGTTTGAGGCAGCGCACTTGCGCATGACAACACATTGATTTTACTTCTACCGCCATGCAGACATCTGTGTAAGGAAATCCATTAGGCAGACAGTTCTCATCTCTATTGACTGACAGACTGACAATCGAATACTTTTCACCTTCCAAACTGACTGACAGCTAGACACTTAAACAAGCCTTCAAGTTGCAATAATAGTATGAAACACTTTCAATTACCTGAATCAAACAAATCCATGATCCCACTAGTTGAATGTATTTTTCTGTCTGCTGCTATGCCTGGCTTGGTTCACATTGTTCTTGGGGTAATTCAGACCTTTAACAAAAATACTGCACGCAACAATATGAAATCATTCTAAACAATTATTGAACCTAAAGTTTTTAGTGTACATTTTTATGCCAAAGAAAAATAAATAGTGCACATTGTTGTTAATTGGCACAGCTATTTTAAAAGCATTCTTCACTACTCTAAAGGGTGATTTTGGCTCCAATACATAAACCTTTAATCTGGAATGCAAACATCACCAGAATGCCAGTGAGCTTCCTTGGAAGAAAGTAATGTGTGGATTGCAGCCTTCTTAAACAGCAACCATTAACAAATTATTAATCTGTGTAAAGCCCTATGGTAGAAGGAATGGACAGGTTAATTCTTCTTGACAGGGTTCCACCATTTTACTGGTGGAAATGGTTGACAAGAAAAAGTAACAATCCCAACTCCACCCAAGTCTCATTCATCCCCCAAACCACATTGGTGCTCCTATCTAAAAGAGGAAGCTAAAGTACTATAAATTAATGCAGTTGCTATTAATTAGTGGCTTTTTTTCTACCCTGAATTCTAACTGTTTTTATTATCCCAGTGCTTTCTAATGAGTTGACCCCTCTCCAATTAAGTTTTGAATCTATTGAGACCATAGATATGAATCACCATGTTAGATGCCTGGGAAGCTCCAGACACAATAGTATCTGCATGCTGCAATTTGTAGAATGAGTAACTAAGGTTGAAAGTATCATCTAATGTTGTGTAGACATCAGTATGTGTTGCTGCAAGACATTCAGCTTGATCAGACTGAAATATCTAAATGAACATGCTTATGAGCTGAACATATACGCTACATAAAAGGCAAACAAGTAGGATCAGGGTACCCTCTAATGTACTGTAATTGGGTTGACAAAAACAAAAGGAAAAGTCAGAGCCCATTAAGAACTATTCAGTAAAAAACACACAAAAAGCAAAAGGTTGTCTGTACAATTGAACAGTTACATCAAAAATAGTCAAAGCATTTTAGAAGACACAATCTTATGTTCTCAGGAAACAAGACCTGAAAAAAACATGTTTCTATAGATATCTCTTATAAAATCTGGCTTTTTAGTCAAGTTATGTCTAAAGCACTGCAGCAGTGACTCTCACACAGAGATTTACCCACCTCCACCCCTTCTATAGGATTGCTGACTTTTGACCAAGGCATGCGCGCACATGTCTGTCTGTCTCTCTCTCTCTCTCTGTGTGTGTGAAAAAACATGAACAGAAACAAACTGTAACTGCCGTTTGCAAAAATATTTTTAAATGAAAAACACATTGTTTACTGACAATCTGTGTAAAATTGAAGCAAACTCTATTAAAACTTTAAAGGTACTATTTTTACTTTGCTTTTAAAGTGAAATGCCACTGTCCCTCTTTAATTAGGAAAAGTATGTTCAGTCAGTTTTTCACCAAAGCACCATGTTAAATAATTAGTTTATGCTGAGTTCCTTGAAATGTACATGGGTCTTCCAGAGTTGGATTGTGGTATTTAGTTTTGGGCTTTTTAAAAAAATTACTAGTTAATCCTATTTGAAAGAGCCAATGTAGAATTTACTGTGCATACATTTTAAAATGATTGTTTAAAGGAGCCTAGCTGTTGTACACTATACAGCAAATTGATTTTCTAGAAAAAATGCAGTGTTTATTTTAATCTGTCTAACTTTGTGGTACTACATGAAAAGGAATCATGCATATTGATTTCTTTATTACAATTCCTCTTACATTCTGTAAACATTCATCATCTGCAAAGCCATTTTTGTTTGTTTTAGCATTTTGCAAATGTGGTGCCCAGTTTTGCACCCTTACAACAGATTTCTCTTTGGAGGTAACTATAGATCGCAGTAGGTGTGCAACTAAAATATCAGATTCCCTCACTATAGTCAAGAAAATTCAGATCCTTTAAAAAAAAAAAAAAAAGGTTTGAGCTCTGCAGAAATGTTACTTAGTCCAAATTTTTCTGACTCCAACAAATTCTTTTAATGAATTAAAGAACAGCTTATTTGATGAGTGGATTCACTGCCCCTTTCAGCAAAAGGACTGGAACAGGGAGTGAGGAAAAAATATAAGGGGGTGGAATAGAAGGCACATGAGAGCTACCATTTCATGTTTCAGAAATAAACTACAGAAGCTGAACGTTATTCAGACCGATGAACCTAAAATATTATAGTAATGGAACATGAATTTTATATTGCTTCCTTTTGAACACAATTAAACTTCAGAGAACATTAACATGTACTTTCTGGAACCGATGTAAGCAATTAAAAATTGCAACCAAAATGTTTTGTGAGGCGTAATTACTATAAGGTCACTAGATATTATTTGGAGTCAGTTTAGTTTATCACATTATGACATGACAGGACGCGAGGCAAAAATTATAAATTCCTTCCCTAAATCTGTCCTTTTCTGATTTAGATGGATGAAGAATAATTAACTCTTAATTATTCAGATGACTTCAAGGCACTTTTAGGATTAAGCAAAAGAATTCAGTCATTTTAACCAAGGAAAGCAGTCTCCTATCATTTATCAAATCTTGCAACTTGACCAATGATGAATAAAAAAATCTATGTTTACCCACAGCCCTAACTGCTACCTTAGAGGTGGTTAAGCAACAAAATTCCCTTTAAATTCTACCATATGCAAATTATCAGATGCAATTTGCATTTTAAAGTATTTAACTCTACATATTTATTGGATTTTGAGGCCATGCTGATCATTGATTTATGTGCTTCTGGCATTCATATTTCCATATTTGTATGATTCTGATGACAGTAATAATTCAAATGCGCAGAAAGTTGTTCTTTGAACAATATCTTTAATTACGTCCTCAGAGCATCATTGTTTTGCCTGGTGTCCTGACAAAAATGGTTTGAAATGAGAAATGGCACCAAGATCCAAAATGCACTAAAGTACATTTGTCCTTTGCTGTCTAATACCAGATGCATGCAGATGACTATTCATGTTAACCAATCTTCAACCCTAAACAGTCTGCAAAACCCAGCAACCTTGCATGTAAATACTTTATTAATTTTGACACACTTTCACGACAAATTCAATCACCATTCATAAGATTTCTGTTCAAAATGCACAACCTGCCCCATTTACTCTGCCACTAACTCAAAAAGTTTTGCTGCCGTGTCTTTTTATTAGAGTTGTCACAAATTGTGCACTCTTATGAAAGCTATCAAGAACTGTAATCATTAAAAGATCCACCAATGTTTTGCCTGTTTATTTTCTCAAAAAGAAGCCATCACATGCATCTCTCATCATTACCACCCGAACAATTCCTTTTACTATTACTTGCGGCAGTCAGACACATTTGCAAACTTTTTAAAATAATTGCTCATTCATGTACATATATACAAGACTAATGCATTAGCTGACGTAAAGTACTTGTAGTTAAGTATTCTTATTCATAGCAGTGTTCATTTAAATATTGTGCACATGTCACATATCATAATATTCTAGATTTTCAGTGTAATATATACCTAAAACACCCTTACACATATCAGCATAGTTTTTTTAATAGATGGCTTGCTGCATAATTCATTTTTCAGTTTCTCTCAGGGACAATGTTTTGTATTTCTAAAAAAGGATTTCTATTGGGGTTTGTTAAAGGATTTAAACAATTATTCTAAGCAATTTGTTTTTATGAAATTTCATGTTTTAAAAACAAAAATGGGCTCATCCGTATCCTTGTAGCCCTTACTATTTAGTATATAACTAAATTATTATGAAATTATTCTATAGTTTCTACATTCAAAAACCTCTTCAATAAAAAAATAGTTTTCAGCCTATGGTGGGGTTTGCAAACTATTTTTTCCTCATCATCTTCAAAAATATACATTTTTTATAGGTAGATTTTTAAAAAATCCTTTCCAGTAAAATCTAGCAAAAACTCATTAACAGATGTCCTTATCTGTGGCTTGGAGATACTGACAAAGGGGAAAAAACTAATCTATAGGAAAACTTTATTTATGGATATGGAGAAAAAAATTGGGATAATTCAACTATATATAATGCTATGTTCATTTCATGAGAACACCCCAGGTAAAAAAATATATAGGTTAGACTGAATGTTATTCTCCTCTCATATAGATATTATGTTTCTCCCCACTTCCCATATATACCTTAAAAACCCAAGGGATTAAAAATAGTTTCAGTTAGGAAAAGGTATATTTTCCATCATGCAAATTTTTATATGCACTTCTTATAATATATCATTATGTTAGATTTAAGTCCAGGTATCAAAATGCATTCAAAAAGCAGCATTTATATCTGCAATTGCAAGCTGTCTGGGGAAAAAATTGTTGTCTTGATGGAAAACAAATTACGGAGCTAGAATTATATATTTGCTGAACAAATTTTCAAGGAAACATCTCAAGGCAACGAGCTGTTTTTTCACCTACCAACAGATTCAAATATTTACTTCTTTGCTGAGTTATAATCAGTTGCTAGTAAAATTAGGTAAATAGGTTTGTTATTAGCCAGAGGTATATGCAGAACTAAAATAATTTATTTTTATTGATAACGTTCAGCACTTTCCCTTTTACTTCTTACCAAAAAAACCTCTGTAAAATGCATTAGGCAGGGTGAAAAATGGGACTAGTAAGAAAAGTTACAATTGCATGCTTCCCCTCCCTTTTGTGTGTGTGTGAAAACACATAGATACACACTGAAAAATAATCCCAAACACACACTTTTACACTCCCTAGTGGCCAATCCAGAAACAACACTGCAGACCCTTTACAGCTGGCCTGTTATTCTGGCCAAAGAACCAGAATGGCTGTTACAGCAAATACACTAAACAGCAAACAGATTTACAATGCCTTAAAAGGTGTATCAGAACATCCAGGCTATGCTTCCAAAAGAAGAATATGGAGTTAAAACAAGTATCATGTTGTAAGGTACTCAATCAGAACCTGAGCCATTAGATCCCACCCACTTTGAGAACATTAAGTAGCTCCAACAATGGTTAACGTATTTTAAAACTAAACTCTGAATCTGTTACTTCTACTTAATGCACACATTAAAATACATATATTTACATCTCCTTGCCCATGCTAACAACAGAGGAGGAAATATAGGATGGGAGGGTGACCTAAAGAGGAAGCTTCCACTTTAAGATCCACAACTGTCACTTGAAAAGGACAGTTTTCAACTGTCAGCGTAGATGTTTTTCATTTGCAAGAAAGGTTATAAAGCTAGGAATGTGATTTATTAATGAATCCTTTCAACATTAAAGGATTTGAAAAAGATCTTGATACACAGTATAATCATGTGTAAAAAACAAACATTACATATTAAGGAAAAGAATCTATTCAGTGCTCAGTCATTTTACTATGTACTTATTACTTATAAATTCTCAAAATGTGGTTCTAGAGAACACTAATATGCCACACAGACTCCTTTCATTTATTCTTGTCCTTACTATTGCTATGTTATGGTAGTTATCTTGGCTAATATTTTTTAAGCAAGACCAGGTGCTCTTCAGAGGAGCTAACACAGCACTATGGTTTAAGGATCATAGCAGGTTGGATGTATGTTCCTTCCTACAGAACACTAGAAGGGACAAACTAACAGTGTTCATACCATTCAAATTTCTGTTCCAATGTCCTTTACTTAACACTATTTTTAATAAAGCTCAGAAAAAAATGGAAAGAAAGTCAGAAATTTAGACGCTGTCCCAGAGAATAAAAAGAATTGTGGAAAATAGAACAGAGGCCAATATTCCTGACACAAACAAAAGCAGGTCTAATTTACTTTTCATTCTAAAACAATGTATTAATTTAGCCTCTTATACCTGGTCACAGTTTCAACATCTAAAAATAAAGAAATGACTATGAACACCATGACCACAACGCTGTAACCAAATGTGTAAATGGGTATATATTTTAGTTACAGCTAGACCTTTTGGAATATATATTACAAGAAAATTAATGAATCCCTAACTCAGTACTGTAAAACATAAAGAATTTATACATAATTAAGACATTAATCTTCATGGTACAAAAGAAAAGTTATTGTTTATCATCTATATGTTAAAATGAAATTCCTAAACTGGCACTTCTTATCATTTGTAGAGCTGAGCACCATCCCTATTAATAATGAATGCAGTTGTATCCAGCTATATAAATTGGGAGCTGATTGCAATGGGACAAAAAACTGCAACAGACAACAATTATATTAAATGCAAAAGAAAGACACTAATATTTGTTTTAAAAAAATCTGCTGCCCTATCTACAGATAGAAAGAATAGTTATAGAAAATGTAAACGTTGCAATATGTATATATTAAAGAAACTGGCTGAAGCATATACTAGGTAAGAATAACCATATTACATTTCTCAGTATTGAAAATCCAAAATAGAACGGTTGTCAAGTGAATGACTACATGGTTTGTTTTGGTTATGTATGTATTTTTGCATTTATAAGTCTACTTGGAAAGACATACAGGGAATGTAATCGTTATAGTACTGTTTTGCTATGATATGTTTTATTCTTATATTTTCAATCAACTTCACTGAGTGTTAACAACCAACATTTGAGTGCTGGCTGTATGGAAAAAAACCAGCAAACACAGTTTGCCTCATCTCAGCTGGGTGAAAATAAGTTTTTTTTAAACAAACTAAATCCAGAAATAAAGCCTTCTCATGTTTGACATAAATTGTTTTAAAACGCAATAAGAATAGAAGCTCACTTCTCAAAAAATGAAAACCCACCTTTTAAAAAAAACAGCTGCCTCAAAAGAAGCTGGCCAGAAAGAAGCGATAAATTCCTGTTTCTATTATATTCTTCAGGACAGTACCAAGGAGTAGATTCTGCTGCATTCGTTCAGCAGGGCTGCCATATGGATGTATAGTGTGTTCTTCTGTTAGTATGTTCTATGTTCTTACGTTAAGCACTTCTTTAGTACTGCAGAATGTTAAATGTCTGGACATTAGCAAAGAAACCAGGGCAACAGTTTTTACATTGCAAACCCTTGACTCAAAAGTAAGAAGAGCATTGTAACATTTTTGAGGACTTTACAGAAGGTATGCTTAGAAAAATGGCGAATGCTGTATGACTAAGCACATGAAGTAAGAAAAATGTATAGGTCAACTCATTTATAGTAATTCAACCTTCATCTTCTGATTTACTTACTGTAAAAATCTATTAGAACTCCAATTTGGTAGTGAACTGTAGCCATCTACTGGAATGAACAGATAAAGCCAATGCTTAAGACAATATTCATCCCGAAGAATCTAGCATGCTCTGGTTATTATCTAATCTATCCCTAGAAGAAATTGAATACACTTAGAAGCTACTAATACTATTAAAGACATTTCTTTCTCAGCTACTGCTCACTCCACACAGCGTGCCAAACTTTGATGCCACTATTTAAAAATATATACAATATCTAGATGGTTTTCTGATATATGGAGACCCGGTTATTCATTTATCTCCCCAGAAGTAAAAAATTAGAATTGTGTTCTTCTAACTAGGCATTATTACTTCCAAGCACGGTCCAGAACAAGAGTTCACAATCTTTTTCAGCATCTTGTGTGAATGCATAGTTTCTATATGCAATATGCAGCAATGCAACATATTGCTATGCAGCTAACAGTCTGAGAGAAAGTCAAAACACAAATCCTCTGTTCCCATGACAGAAAAGACATATCTCTTTCTTTTCACATTCAGAAATGTTGAGTTGTGCCCATGTTTGAGGAAAGCAATCACTGTCTTTGCTGGACTAATACTTTTTAAGCATTATTTAATGAATGAATCTTTATTTGAAATTAAAATACAGATGGACAGGACTTGGTTAGAGGAGAAATTAAAAGCTCAGGCAAAATCTGTAGCCCGTATTTTAGAGGAAAAAATCCTAAACTATTGGTTGTATCTACAGTGCAACCAGTCTTCAGACGTTCTGAACTATTTGGATGAACAGTTTCAGAAACATCCAGATAATCTTGGTCATGGGCTTGCAGGTCAGCCATGCACCTCATAAATTTCCCTTGTGTCCCCGAACTGTGCACTAGCATGGTACAGTGACATATAAAGATTGTATTCATAGATTAGATACATAGATTAGAGAATACATCTTGCTGTACAAATGCATACTGACAGCAGCACATAAGCATCTTGATATCAACGCCATACTAGCACACCTAGCTTAATATACCTATGGCACTAATAAAAGGGGTACATGAGTGTTTTTTGTACACACAGGCTTGCCACAAAAGCTCAGAATTTCACATCTGGTATAGAGTTCAGCATTCACAGACTTTTGGCTTTCATACCAAAAGAAAGTTTCTAGTTTCTGTGGCTGCAGAGAAAAGCTAAATAAGGGTTACTGTGATCAGGATTTGATGCTTTAAGGTTTGGTGGGTTATATGACCGAATGGCTCTACAATAACAACCTGCACTGTGGTCACTGGCCAAAATAGCAGCAACATCTTCTGAACAGACCTGTAGCCAGTTATGGGAAGCAGGTGATGCAGGCTTGCAACTCCTAAGTAGAAGCTGTTGCAGTTGTTCCAACCAGTCACAGCAGCAGTAATGGTTGTTTCAGGGGTCAATGAGCCATGATATAGATTTATTTATTTACTATATTTATCTTTCACCTTTCCTCCAAGGCCCTGTGTAAGGTGGCGTACATGGTTCTCCTCCCTCTCCTCATTTTATCCTCACAATAATCCTGTAAGGTAGGTTAGGCTGACAAAGGATGACTGGACCAAGGTCATGCAGCAAGCTTCACGGCTGAGTGGGGATTTAAACCCTGGTCTCCCAGATCCTAGTCTGACACTCTAACTGCTACACCACCCTGACTTCCACACTAGCCAGGCTGCAGGTTATGCCTAAGTATTGCTGGGGCTTTGTTGCCTCTACTAATACTGTAGTAGAACTGCAGCAGCACAGGATGGATGTGAGCAAACCAAATAGGTGAGAGCTGTACATGGGCAGTATATGAACTGGCATCACAACATTAGCTCTAACTATGAAACAAACATGAGCTAGCTGGAGGGAGGGGACAAGCCCTTAACAATATCCCAATGGGAGACAGTGGGTTGGATCCAAAGATGACCTAACATAAACAGGAGGAAAATGGCTCCAGAAAACTTTCAATGGGGAGATGCAATTTTTGCAGATTCCCTATAGCTCCCCATACCACTTCCCATGCTGTTCCCACAGAGTCCTCAATCCCCTGGACCAGGTTTCTGGGGAGTGCAGAGCACTGAATGGGGAAGCAGGAACTGAGACATGAGAGTCTCCCAAAGGTGGAACCCCACTTACAGACCCACCTATATTATTTTCATCAAGCTGTCAACTTTTACAGCCATGGGCGACCGCGGCAAAGCAATACAAAGCCAAGTATCAGGTTACAGCGTTGTAGTTAAATAGTGTACTAAACAATTTTTTATGTAAAATCTTCACAATAAGAAAAATGAACAGATAACTTGTCCACAATGCTGGTTAATGTCTACATGAAGCCCTTGGGAGCAGTCATCAGATTTGGGGCGAGGTGTCAGCATTATGCTCAAGATATCTGAATCGAAAAAGGTTGTATAAGTCCTGGGCCAGTGCCTGGACTCAGTGGTGGGTGGATGAGGGCCAATAAACTGAGTCCAAATCCTAGCAAGACAGAGGTGCTGTGGGTTGGTGGTTCCCAAGTTTGGATAATTGGTCAATTGCCTGCTTTGGATGGGGTTGTACTCCCTCTTAAAGAGCAGGTCCGCAGTCTAGGGATGCTCCTGGATCCATCTTTGTAGCTAATATAAACTGGTAATATAATATAAACTGGTAAATTCAGCTTACCATAGAAGGTTTTCTGATATCCAGACTCCATATCTGGACTTATCTGCATGCGTAGGCACGATGCAGTTTCAACCGGCAGTGGACTCAGATTATAAACCGGCCTTTCTACCCAGTCTCTCTCTCTCTCTCTTTGGAAATGCCCCACTTCTTGTGAAAATGATAGCTCACAGCTGTGCCACTATTAACAGAATTAACAGAGGACATGCTGAGGAAACTGTGTGAATATTTCCCCCTTAACATTTTTTTAGAGAATCCAGATTATACGATGGTCACCTCAGAGTTCGTATGGGCTGCAATCCTCAAAGCATTTATGTCAAATTTAAAATACTAAGTAGTTTGAGAACTGGCATTATAAAGCTTAGTCTGCTTTAGAAATAAGCACATAAGTATTGATTCTGTGCACATATAAGAATTAAAATATTAACTCTATTGTACAGAAGGATATCACAGCAGACTTGCACCTGAAATTTTCTCTGTAGGATCCTGGAAACAGGGCAGAGTTCCATTTGGAATTTCTCCACAAATTAACTGAGATCAAGGGCAGCTCCCCTTTATCTGAATGTGGCTTCTGCAGGAGAAATCCCCAGAGAAGAGTACAGATGGTTTATATGTATCCATTCACACATATCAATCCATTGGGGCCCTATGTTCACAAGTGCCCATTTCCCTTCAAACATGCCACTGAATTACTTCCTGGCTTGCAGCAAACCATAACTTGCCATTGTAGAATTACAGAGCTGGAGGCAGCCTTGTAGGCCATCTAGTCCAGCACCTGGCTCAATGCAGGAAAACCATCACATGTGAATCAACAAAAGCAGTTGAGCTTTTCCTCCAAGATAACGGCAATAGCAAATGCAAGCCATAATTTGCTTATTTTCCACACACCAGGAA